>NC_143178.1:14552954-14855984 GCF_047325235.1 Durio zibethinus
CTTATATTTATAAATCATGATCAATGCTAGCTACATTGTCATGATCCCAATTGCTAAAGAAAGTTAATATGGCTTGAAAACCTATCCTTGAATGGTCTTAGTGTATAATTAATATCTTTCATCACTTAGTATCTCAGCTTGAACATTGAGTATGGTTTAGTGTCTATTCCATCTTATTCAACTATGTTAAGTGTTATCTTGACAATAGCTCACAAATAAGCTTTAAAATAATTCCAAACTCTTGTTTCACTTTGGCAAAAAAATTTTCAAGTTAATTCAATCAAGAGTAGTTGAGATACTCTCTTGATCATATAAGGTGATCAATCTTATTTTGATTATTCTATGCATCTTCATATGCCTCATTTATACCCAACAATGTTCGACTAGAGCATTTTTGGTTAGAATCATAAGTAAAGTCAAAGATAACATTCATCATATAAGATCATAAGCAATCTCAAGTCCAAGGATCACATGTACAACCTTCACATGATAATGTATCTATAAACACTATGTGAACTATTATATAACATTCTTATCTTAGGACATGTTTAGTAAACTTGTTTTTGTAACAAACGCCCACATGTTAGCTCAAGTTTATCCAAATTTCAACCTTTGAGATATGTTGCTTGTTTCATAAGCAAAAGAATAACCATGTGTTAGGCTCAACAAAATTTTTCAATGTCCTTTTATTGATAAAGCATTGATGATGAACTATTTTAGAACATATAACTTTTATGTGATGATGATTTCATAATTACAATCTCCTTATAATTACCTTGTAAAGCTTTATTTATATTTTAAGGACTTTATTATATAAGGATCAATAATAGAATATATGTAAATATGCTCAATGATAAATAATCAAAACCTTTTATAAGATATCAAATATCAAAATATCGCAAGTATGACAATGTTTTAAACAAAAAATTATTCGACTTGAAAGGTAAATACCAATACGTGGTATCCAACTCATGGTATCCCTAGAGCCATTATTTCTTATAACGATAAGATCTTCACTAGTGCAATATGACAAAAGTTGATGAAGTTGTTGGGAACAAATGTATAACTCAACATAACCTACCATCCTAAAAAGGATGGACAATCAGAAAGACTGAATCAGTGTTTAAAGTAGTACTTACAACGCATGTATTTTCTATGACTTGGAACATAGTCACAGTGGCTATCTTTAGCTGAATGATGGTATAATATCAGTTACCACTCAGCCTTAAAAATGACCCTATTTCAAGCTTTGTATGGTTATCATCCCCCTAGGTTTTCTTGGGATACTAATAGTAAGGCTAAGGTTTTTATAGTTGAAGAGTTTCTAAAGGATAAAAAGAAATTAAGTAAGCTCTTAATTGGTCAATTAAAAAAGGCTCAGCATTGAAAGAAGTTTTATACTGACAAAGACAGGATTGGTCAGAAATTTCATATTGGTAATGAGGTTTTTAAAAGTTGCAACCATTTAAACAAACATCTTTGGCATTAAGGAAGAACTTAAAACTTACTTCCAGGTTCTATGGACCTTATCATGTAATTGCAAAAAGTGGGAAGGTGGCCTATAAGTTATAGTTACTAGATAATTTAAAGTTGCATCTTGTGTTTCATGCTAGTCTTTTAAAGATAAAGATTCGAGCTAAAATTCTTTTCTCTTTGAATTCTCCAAGCTCCAAATCACTTAAGTTACACTAATAATAAGCCTCTAAAATGCCAAGTCAACAAGCAACCATTGGCTTTCCCTTGTGTTCAAACTTGAACCCTAAAAGTGCTCATATGAAACTTCTATATGTTCAGCTAGCTCACATCTCCTTTGCCTCCTTATTTTTAACAGCTCTTTGTGGTGAACTTTGAAGTTTACATTTAGCCAATGAGTTGTCATCTAAATGCCAACTAAACCAATTAAAATTTGACAAAATTCAAGCTTCAAATTAACTCCTCTTAAGCCTTGAAACCACTTTTTATTGCACTTTCCTTCTAAAGCTTCTTTGCATTTTTACTACAAAAGCTCAAACAATTCTAATTAGCTACAGGAAGAACAATGCATAATTAATGTAAAAATATAACTTGTAGTAGGTTTAATTAAGCTCAATTGTAAATGAAATTAACTAAAATTAAGCTAAGGAACCTTCCAAATAGCAATAATCTCTTTTGCAAACTAGGTTCTGCAAACCAAGGGAAATTGCATAAAAATGTTTCTAATTCTTCCTTAAACCATCATTTTTCCCCAAAATTCATAAAATTACCTACATAAGGAACATTTTAACAATTAAAAGCAATTTTTCCTCATTTTCCTAAGAAACAAGCAAAATTTCACCATAAAAGCCTATGAAAAGCTATGATAATTCTATAAAAATATAGAATTATCACATGGCGTAACAAACCCCACAATTAACTTGAAGAGGTTATGCAAGATATCAATAACATGTTTGGAAAGCCAATAGATTTTGTAAGGGCAAAGACCAAAAAAAAAAACAAGACAAAACACCGGTTAAGACATAAATCATGGTGGTTTTTTTATACTTCCTGATGATGAATTAGAACATCAAGAATGGCAACCCCTATCAAAATCATTTGGTAAATTAAGTTATTGTGATTTATTTTAGCCAACTGTGTTTACAAAGAAGTAATGAATGATATAAATAAGATGTTTAGAGTGCCACTAGCTTTTAAGAGAAAGAAACTTATTACTTATGCTAGAGAAAGTTTTGATATATTGCTATAGTGTAGTTGTTTGAGTTTTTACCTTACTTGGCATATTTATTTGAATGTAAAACCCTTTGTGTAGATGGAGTTTCTAGTTTTTTTATTCATGTGACAGTTTAAAAATGTATTGTAGTATGTGTATTTTCCAAAATTATCAAGTATGGCTTGTGGTAGGTAACAATTAACTCTTTTTCTCCCCTTATATTATCAAGTTTTTCAATAAAATATATGATGACACACTCAATATGAAAAATTAGGATAGTTGGCTTACCAAAATATGTTCTTTATTTTCATGTCAAACTTTCATTTTGCATATGTAATTAGTGGTTAGAAAAGAAATTGATAGAGGTATAGGTTGTGGCTTAAGTAAAAGATTTGAAAGGGTATCTAGTTCAAGTGATCAAGACTAAGTGAATATTTCATTAGATCATTACAAGAAGGCTTTCAAGGATGTTTGTGTTTTTATCCAATTCAAGTTATAAGGCATGAATGCGGCTACTTGTTTTAGTTATCTTGATTGGTAATATTCTTCCAATCCTAAACCCATGTACCTCTTAGTTCCATTTACAACCACAATCACAATAAAATCCACCCCTTCTACAAGAAAATAACCCTTCAATTTAAGAGATGTTTACCAATATCTTTTAAAATAAAGTAGTCTCCATTAAAAATGTTGAAGTACAAATGGATCCAATATCCAATGCTATTAGTAACCATCTTTATAGTATCTTGCCAAGCAATGCTAAGCCAAATTCTCAAAGACTAGGTGAAGGCAATGTATTCCATCAACATCGTAAATGATGAAAAGTTGAGTAGGCTTAACCAACATATTCCAAACCTATTGCAGGTGAAGATGTGAAAATGAAAGACCTTATGTTAGAGAAGCTAAGATTAATTGAGCTTATTAAAGAAAAAGAGAATGGTAAAGCAGAAGCCATGGTTTATGATTATAAGGGACATTAATATGAGATTGAAAAAGATTTAAGTGAAGATGAGCCAATTGAGAAATCCCCTTAAGGAAGAGGAAATGGAAGAAGATCCAACTGAAGATGAGAAAGTTGATAACTCTATAAAATAGAGTTATTTTTAGTACTTGACTGAGTGAATTTTGCTTTGTTCTTAGTAAAAAATGTAATTTTTACCCCTGATTTGCTTAATTTCTTTTATGTAGAAAAATTTTAAAGAAAAGATGAATCTTGATGAGTTTTTATTAATTCTTAGAACATTTGGATAACTCTTGATTAGTTTTTAGTGAATCTTGAAGTTAAATTGCAAAGACTTAATCAAGATGGAAGGTCATACCAAAAGATTCAAGAAAATGATAAGTCTTGAAGTCAAATTCACAAAATTCATGCAAGAATCAAGATAAGGTATGTTTTGTTATGTAAATGGTAGATTTAAATTTCAAGATTAAATGGCAAGATCATGGTGATTTATGTAGGTGAACTTGCATGAGATCATTGTGGGATGATATTATAGTAAGTTAAATCTCATTGGCTAAAAGAAATGACTTGGCTAGTAGTGTGGCATGGTTACATGGCAAGGGGATTTAAAATTTGGTTTAAAGAGAAAAGACTAAATTGCCTTAGATATTCCAAGTAAAAAAAGGAATTATTACTTTGACTTGGTATTCTCTTGTTCCTATTTAAAGTATGATTTGGATTGGGAGAATTTAAAGGCTGCTTAAATTCTTTAAAGGGCGACATAAAGAGATTAAAATAGAAAATCAACTTTTGGTTCCTCAAGAGTTTAAATTGAAGAACAAGTTCAAGAAAAAGCTAAATTGACCTTAACAAAAAGACTCCAAGATAGTTTAAACTTCGATTTTCTAGAAGGCATGCAAAATAGACTAAACTCACACTGTCTTCTTCAACCTAAAAAGTGCTAAACATCAAGAACTTATAAAGTCAACATCTATTTACTTTCTTGAAGCCAAGATTCAATTTAAGTTTTGTCTTTTGAGGAAATTCACTTCTGTCCAACCAAGAACACTTCAAGAAGTCCTTTACCATTCAAGAACTCTACCAAACGAGAACCAAAAAGTTTATCTATTAGAAGAACAAGAGTGTCACACCTCTCTTAGGGATTTTTTGTCTATAAATAACTTGTTTTAAACTTAAGGAGAATGGATGGCTGGGATGAAAAACTAGCCAATATCTTTTCAAGTTTTCTTTATTGTTTTTCTTACTCTTTTAAGTTTTCTTTAGTCTAGGGGTTAGGATGGCAAACCTACCATCTTTACATTCACCTTTGTTATGCTTTCTTGCTTAGTTTTCTTTAGTTTTCAAGCTATTTAACTTTTTTTAAAAATCTTTTAAGTTTAAGCAATTTAATTTGAGTTTTTCAAGCAATTTGAGTTCTGTTTTATTTTAATTTTCATTCTCATTATCTAATTTACTTCAAGTAGTCCTTTTTTGTTTAAGTTAATAAGTTATTAATTCTATTCATGTGATTTAGTTTATTTAAGTATTGTTTTTGTTTTAATTTCGATTCCTGAAGTTTAATTTAGCATTATATGTTTAAAGTTTAAGTTCTTAGATTAGGGTTTAATGCTTGTTTTAAAGTTAAGTTTAATTCTACTAAGTGTTTACATGTTTTATAATTAAGTTTAATTCTATTAAAGTGTAATTTTAGTGTTCTTGCATTGCTTAAGTTTCATTCATGTTAGATTAGGTTTAATTTGTAGTTTTTAAGTTTAATAAGTTAATTAATCATTCAGTTTGAGTGTAATTTAAAGTTTTAAGATTAGTTTTACTTGTTGAATTATCCTTTCTTATTAATTCAATTTAGTTTTAGTTTGCTTTATTAGATTAAGTTTAATTTGTTGAATATTTAATTCGGTTTAAGCTTGTATGGTTTATTTTTGTTCATAATTATTATTTGGTTAAATATTTTTTAACTTTAATTTCTGCTCTTACATAATTAGTTTTGGTTTAAGGTTGTTATAAGTAATTTAATTCTAATTTGCATATTTAGGTTAATTGTTTAAAATTTCAATTTTTTGAATACATTCAAAGATGATACAATTTGTGTACTTTTAGTTCACTCATTCTACAATTTCCATAGGAACAAATTGTACTTTCTACTATATTACTTGTAACAATTCATACACTTGCAGTCACAATCAAAAGTCAAGAATGATAAATGAAAAAGCTAGTTGAAAGTTACTCCAAGAATGTACGTTCCATATAGACCACCTTTCACGATTGCTTAAAAAACTAAGAAGCCTACTTTGGATAAGCTATTGTCTAAGTTGGAAATAATTACACTCACTAAGAAATACAGTACTATGCTTAAAAGAATATTACCATAAAAACTTAAAGATCCAAGGACTTTTTTTATTGCTTACAACATTGGTAATATTTTTTTTAAAAGTCAAATAAACCGTTGACAAGCTAGTATCTCTAAGGAGAAGTGTTTTAAAATAAAAGATGTTGTAAAAAAGGATAATTTAAAGTTGGCTAAAAAAGAATCTTTGAAGCTGAAATCAAAACCTACATATCTTAGTCCAAGCAAAGCTACCTATGAAAAAACCTTTAACTTTAAAAGTCCAACCCAAGCCAACTTACCTTAATCCATCCAAGAAGAAGAATGAAATTCTTTATGAAGGAAGTTATGCACCTATTGCTGATCACCATTTTAAGGAAAATGTGATGAAGAAGGAAGTTGTTAAGTGGATGGACACTGCAACAAAGGGGGTGTTGTCAAGTTAGAGTAAAATTACTTCGATAGTCAAGTTGTTGACTATAACTTAATGCTTTTTAGGAAGCAACCCAATTATATTTTTAGTTTTTAGTATTTCTATTTAATTTTTAATTTTTATTTTTCATAGGATCAGTTGTTTTTTTGTTTTGTAGGAAGAAAATCAAAGAATAAATGCACATAGAGAGAAACTACAATTTGTTTGCACAAGGTTGTTATGACATAAGTTATTTGTTTACAAGACTATCTTAGTTTTACAATTCTTTAATAGGGGAGTATTCTTTTTCCTTCTATTCTCAATTTTTTTATTTCTTACACATTAAGGACAATGTGCAATTTAAGTTTGTGGGAAGAGAAAATTTTGTCAAAATTTTTTTAAAATTGTTTCTACATTGGTGCTTTTAAAGGATTTATTAGAATAATTGTTATGTTTCTTCTGGTTATTTTCTAATGATCCAATAATAGAAACCATTTTTTATTTTGATTTTTTTTTTATTTTCTTGAGTTAATTTCTTTTTAATTGTGATTTTTCTACTTTTGAGCATATGTCATGATCATTGATTTCAATGAATATTTAGTGAAGATGTAAGTGAATATGGAATTGCATTAATTTTAAAGTTATGTTCATATTTTAGAATTTGTTTAACTATCTCTCGAGACGAAATCTTAGATCACACATAATTAAAGAGATGATTTAGACCATCTTTGGATTATTTAAGTCTTTAAAGCTTACTGTTTATATATGTTTATCCTTAATCCTTAGTAACCCCATTTGAGCTTTAAATATTCCTTTCTTTTTTTTTTAACATACATGATTAGCCTAGTCTTGTATTAAAGTTTTTATATCTTTTACTATACCTTTACGAATATTGAAATAAAATGCATGAAAGAACTAAGCAAATGACCTAAGGTCTAAATGGATTAATGAAGAACATGTAAAAGAACATAAAAATAACCTAGATCTACTAAGGAAATGGAAGCAAGGTATTAAAAAGTATAGAAACCAAAGCTAGAGAAACAAATCAAAATAAGTCTAAGATAAGATTTGAATTTTTAGCAAATAAAAACTTAGATAGAAACTTCAATAAAAAAAATGAACTTAAAAAGAACTAAAGACATAAACTTCAGAAAGTAAAGTACAAGATCTAAAGAATAAATATGCTCAAAACAATTAAAATCAAGCTCAATGAACTAAAACTACAAGATCTAAAGAATAAATCAACTCAAAACAATTAAAATTAAGCTCAATGAACTAAAAATCAATTAGAATCCAATGTTGGTATTTGCCCTTTAAGTCAAATCATATTTTGGCTAAGACATTATCATATTTATAGTACTTTGATAATTGATATCTAATGAAAGTCTTATTTTTTTTTATCATTAAGCTTATTTACATGTATTTTAATGTTGATGCTTAATGATAAAATCATTGAAATACAAATAAAGCTTTGCAAGGGAATTACAATGAGATTGTAATTATGAGATCATTATTGCATAAAAGCTATCAATAAGAGGATATTGACAAAAGTTATTGAGATTAGCACATGGTTATACTCTTGCCTATAAAGCAAGCATTCAATCCTATAAGATGAAGTTTGGATTTGAACTAATATATGGGTGCTTGTTACAAGAACAAGTTCACGCAATGTGATCCAATATGAGAATGCTATATAGTAATTCACATAGTATCTATAGCTACATTCTTACGATTATGTTGTATAAGTGATCGATCATTTTACTTGAAATTATTTACAATCTTATATAATGAATGTTATAGTTTGACTTTACACTACTTATGATTCTAACAAAAAATGCTATAGTCAAGTATTTATGTATAATATGAGGCATATGAAGATATATGAAGTAATCAATATGATATTCATCACCATATGTGATCAAGAGAATAACTTAACTAGTCTTGATTGAATTAACTAGAGAAATCTTTAGCTAAAGTGAAATAAGAGTTTAAAATTGTTCTAAAGCATATTTGTGAGTTAATGTCAATGATAAGACTTAACATGGTTGAACAAGATTGAGTAGACATAAACCATACTGAATATTCAAACCAAGATACTGTGTGATAACAGGATATTAATTATACACTAAGACCATTCGTGAATAGGTTATTAAGCCAAATTGACTTTTCTTTAGCAATTGGGAGTCATGGCAACAACATTTATTAGGATTTATAACCATAAGGCTGGCTAATTGGAGAATTAGTGATGAAGATAAAAAGTTTGTTTCATCCATAGCTGAATACCAAAGCTTACAATGCTTATGTTTATTACCAACATGCTAAAGAACATAATAGGTCATACATAATAAAATAATTGTCAAATATTAAAATTGAAATAAATTAAGTTGGCCTTAATTTAATTTTGGCATGACCAAAAGTAGAGGAAATAAAAACAAAAGAATGAGTTTACCTTGTTTTAGAGCATTCGGCTAGTATAGGGTTAATTATTAAAATATGCATTCTAAGTATTAAATCTACTGTTACCGAATACTTCTCCTATAAAAAGAATATCAAGCCACACCTCTCTTGGAACACAATTCTTCTAAGAATTAGCAAGTGTCACTCAAGGCAAAAACAAGCTAAGAAAGTCTAAGTAGAACTTGAGTGAAAACAAGAGGTCTTGCAAACACTTACTAGCTAAAGTGTGGTCTTGAGTTTTTCCAAACCTTAGAGAAGGTCCTTTCACTAGCATTTGTGTGGATTATCATTAGAGAAGGAACATTTTGGTAGCTTATTGACTTGAGAAACTATTTGTAAGGTCACCAAATTCAACCAAAGAAATTTTGGTATCCAAGGCAGCCACATAAGCCAAAGCTTATGCATGCTTGTGAAGTTGTATGTTTGTATGATTCTGTTGATTGATCTTAGCTTTTGAAAATTAAAATTTTAAAAATTCTACTGCTTTAACTCTGTATATTGATGAATAATTCCCTTCAACTAGTATAAGAGCTTTGTTAATATAGATTACAACTTAAAAGTTTATTTGGTTGTTCATGATATCAAAATTATTTTGATTGCAAACTATTATTGTGATGCAAAAACTGGAAAATTAATTTTTTCCATATTTTTATTGGATTATTTTAGAATATCAAAGCATGATATCTTAGGATTTTTAGGTATAAATTTTATGATTTTTGGATTTCATTTGGTTGCCTAATGATTTTTTTTTTTATTTACAATCTATTCATGTAAGGAAAATTCTACTATAATGATATTTCAAAAATTATTTCTCACTCTAGGGAAATTATTTGGGCACAAAATTTTAGCACACGAAAATAGACATATTGATGACCACTGTGTAAAACTTTTAGAATATTTGGAGTTGGTTTGGTCATTCAAAAGTTGATGACAATTTCAGCCCAAAAATCTGTCAGTGGCGACTAGGCATGTATAATATGCATATGAGGCAATATTGCCCTAATATGATTATGGTAATTGGTTTTTTTGGTACAGCTAGTATTCTTAAAACTTAAGAGATTTTAAAAACTTGTTCACTCAGATTTTGATGAAAATCTACTTGGTAATCAATATTAGAAATCTTACGAAACTTGTTCACTAAGATTTTAAGATTTGTTATCTTGACCATCAAGTTTAGTGGATAGTTTTTTTAAAAGTCGAAGTAATTGTTACTTGTGATTGAGGAATCAAGACCAAAGGCATAAAAAAGCATGGGAAAGAGTTTAAAACTCTTGGATCATGGCTAGTAAGAGTCGCATAGCAATAATTGGCTGAAACTATCTAGTTTTCATAAATACAACCCTAGTCGCAACTTGATTCCCTTCTTTGATGGGTTTTCGACCAAGCCCTAGATTGATGCTAATTCTTGCTAGATTTGGATTCCTAAATTGTTTGAGTTTTATAAATAAGATTTTATATAAAATCTAAATGAAATTGGACTTTTTAAATTGTTTAAAACTTCTAATTAATAAGAAACTATTTCACTATAACACCTAGTTGGACTAGGAAATTCCCAATACATGTAATTTGGCTTGATTTTAATTGGTTTGCATTCCTAAATGGTTTAGAGTGATGTTAAACATGTTATATTAAAATCCAAGTAAAATTTTGATTCATTAATTGTTTAGGAAATTATGATTACAAATTACATATTCGTAAGATAATAATTAGATATATTTAGCCATGTTAACTAAACATGTCTATGCCTTGGATCACATTAAGTTGGATTGATGATTGATATATGATATTGATATTGATTCAAAGAATAGATGTGCAAGATCATGAATTTGAACCAAACATAATGATTGTGGTAGTATGCATGCTGCTTATGAGATAAATACCATGTATGCTATATTGATTTGTTATTATATATGCTAGAATTTATATGTGATAAATGCCATGTATAATTCTAAGATGCATGATAAGATTAATGTATTGAATATATGATGAATTCTTACACATGCTTGATGAGACCTATGATGAATAAAAAATCCTTCATGAAACATATTAGTCTTGATGCCTTCCATTAACATAAACAACTAAACTTTCTATTAGTGAGGCTTTTTTAGATTAAATTCAAGGCATTCATTATTCGAAATAAGGTTGTGTTATGGTTAATTGGTTTTACTTAACTATCATTATATCGTCCAAATGCAAAAAATTTGACAGTATAATGATAGAGGCAATGATTGGGTGAATCACAAAATATGTGATTATACAATGAGTTATCACCCAATCGATCTATGTGTCATATGGGGATGTGATTGATAAGCAAGTTATCTACCTAATTTACTTGTCATGGCTTGTTGAGACAAAC
The DNA here is from genome assembly GCF_047325235.1 of Durio zibethinus. Taxonomy (NCBI): domain Eukaryota; kingdom Viridiplantae; phylum Streptophyta; class Magnoliopsida; order Malvales; family Malvaceae; genus Durio; species Durio zibethinus. The sequence goes on from NC_143178.1 coordinate 14,564,150, forward strand.
CTCAAGGTTATGGTAAACTAAATGGGATCTTAACCCACTTAAAAAATATGATTTTTTTGAATTGATAGTGAAGGTTATTAATTTGATTAAAATAATGAGAGCAGCCAATATATAGATTCAAACTTTATCTAGTTTCGTATTAAACCATATGATTGGTATTTGTTCATATTTTATGGGTTGCAAAAGATAAGTAATAACTTGTTGCTTCATAAGACACATGATGCTAACAAAGCTCATAGGACCTAACTTCAATGATTGGTACCACAATTTGAAGCTTGTCAAAAGGTAAGAGAAAATTATGTTCTTGATCAACAATTCCATCAGAACCAGATGCTAGTGTTGATTATACAATGTGGTGTGTTATGAAAACCATAAAGAACATGTTGATTAAGCCACATGTATCATGGTGGCTAGCATGACCTTTGAGTTGCAAAGGCAGCATAAGAATATGGATGCTTTGACAATCATTCTGCACATTGTTTAACAAATAAAGGTAGACCGAGAGGTCTAACACCTCTAAGGAATTATTCCAAACAGTAATGTTAGAGAGCATTATGATCAAAGTGCATTCTCTTAAGATGATCAATTGGATTGAGAAACTTGGACAATTGAGATTTGTGATGGATCATGACTTAATTGTTGACTTGATTTTATCATCTTTTCTTAATAGCTTTTCACAATTTGTAATGAACTTCAATATGCATCAAATGGAAGTAATATTACCATAATTGATGAATATAAACACTACTAAAAATTCCATAAAGAATCAAACACCTAGTTTCTTTATCTAATGCCAAGAAGAAATCGACCAAGAGGTAGAAAGTAAGAAGTTTATAAGAAAGGGGATGCAACTAAGGCTATCAAGCCTACTAGCAACATTAAGAAACAAGGGTAAATGTCACCATTGTGGTAAGGAAGGTAATTAGATGAGCAATTGCAAGGTTTATTTGGCAAGCCTGAAAGAGAAGAAGCCTAAATAGACTTTTACTTTAGGTATTTTTATTATTGAGATCACTTTATCTCTTTTTGATACATTTTTGGGTATTGGATATTAGATGTGGTTTTTATTTATGTAATAAAATACAGGGACTAAAAAATAATAAATGCCTCAATAAGGGAAATGTGTCCTCGCGTGTTAGAAATGATGCAAATGTTGTCGCGTATGTAGTGAAGACTCATTATTTGCCTTTACGTTCTAGTTTAGTTTTAAAACTAAAAGATTGTTAATATGTTCTTGTCCTAACTCAAAACATCATTTCAATTTCTTATTTAAGTATAAATGATGGACGCTCATTTAATATTAAAGGCAATTGTTGTTCCCTTTATTTGAATGATGCGGTTTATGGCATGGGAATGTATGATAATGGCTTGAACGTTCTTAGATTAAACAATGATGTTCTCAATATAAAATGTTAAGAAGGCTAAACTAGATAAATCAAATCAATCTTACTTGTGACATTGTAGACTTGGTCACATTAATGATACAAGAATCACAAAATTACATAAACAATGATACTTTTTTCCTTTTCATTATGAATCATATGGAACTTGTGAAACATGTTTGCTTGGAAAGATGGCTAAATCACCTTTTACTAGAAAAAGAAAAAGAGCCAGTGTGATTCATGGACTAATACATATGTATGTGACCGAATGAACAAAAATGTTACAGAAGGATACTCCTATTTCATTACATTCACCGATGATTATACAATATATGTTATGTGTATTTAATGAAACACAACTCTGAATCCTTTGGAAAGTTTAAAGAATTTAGAATGGAGGTTGAAAAGAAAATCGATAAAAGTATCATGACATTTAGATCTAACCAAGGTGGTGAATACTTAAGCCATGATTTTCTAGGTTATCTAAAAAAGAATAGGATTCTCTCATAATGGACTCCTCTTGGAACACCACAACACAATAAAGTTTCTAAGAGAAAAGTAGAACCATGTTGAACATTTTCAATCCATGATGACCACTTTGAGTATTCCTATATCCTTCTAGGGTTATACACTTGAAACAACTGTTTATCTTGTAAATAGAGTTCCATCTAAGTCTATTGACAATGCACCATATAGATGTAGAAAGTTAAAAGACCTAGCTTGTCACACATAAAGATGTGAAGATGTGATGCTTGTGTGAAACATATAGGAGCTGAAAAGCATGGAGCTAGATCGGTTAAGTGTAAATTTGTGGGATATCTAAAGAAAACTATAGGATATTATTTCTATAACTTTAAGGAATAAAAAGTGTTTGTTTCTAGACATGCTGTCTTCTTGGAAAAATAGTTTATCCATAAAGGGAATAGTGGGAGTAAATTAGAACTTAAAGAAGATCAAGAAACACATATTAACACAAGGATGCAACTTGAGCCAATGGCTAAAGCACCAGATGCACAGCTAAAAACTCAAAGTATACAAGAACTTTGTAAGTCAAGTAGCACTCGCCATGCTCCTAAGAGATATAGATTTCTTATGGACAATGATAAATTGATCATAGATGATAATCCTACTACCTAACAAGAAGCAATGATGGACATTGATTCTGAGAAGTGGCATAAGGGCATGAAATTCGAAATGGAATCAATGTAAGCAAACCAAGTATGGAATTTGGTGGAACCACCTAATGGGATAAAACTTATAGAGTGCAAGTAGGTTTTCAAGAAGAAAACTGACATTGATGGCAATGTACAAATGTACAAAGCCAAGCTAGTTCCAAAAGGTTATAATCAAAAACAATAAATTGATTTTGATGAAACTCTTTCACCAATAGCCATGTTAAAATCCATTAGGATTTTGGTTGCTATTGCCACATACAATGAATATGAGATATGACAAATGGATATCAAAATAACTTTCCTTAATGGGAATTTACAAGAAGATGTGTACATAACATAACCCAAAGGTTTTGAATAAAAAAAGAATGCCTAAATGGTGTTTAAGCTTCAAAGTTTTATCTATAGACTTAAGCAAGTATAAAAGAAATGGAATATACGTTTTGATGAAGCAATTATAAAATTAGGGTTCATAAAAAATGTAAATGAACCTTGTGTATATAAGAAGACAAGTGAGAAAGCAATCATTTTCATAGTCCTATACATGGATGACATATTGCTTGTAGGAAACGATATACCTATGCTACAATTTACAAAGATTTGGTTACCAAAGAAGTTTTCCATGAAAGATTTAGGAATACAACGTATGTGCTGGGCATAAGGATCTATAAAGATAGATCAAAAAGGTTGCTTGGTCTTTTACAATCCAAATACATAGATAAAGTGCTAAAAAGGTTTAGCATGGAAGAATCCAAAAAGAGATTCTTGCCATTGTCGATGGCATAAATCTTTCTAAGGACATGTGTCCTGAGATACAAATTGAGAAAGATAGCATGAATAAGGTTCCATATGCTTCGACAATTAGATCCATTATGTATGCAATGCTATGTACAAGGCCTGATATCGCTTATGCTTTAAGTATAACAAGCAGATATCAAGCAAATCCAAGTGAATGTCACTTGAAAGCCATGAAAACAGTCCTTAGGTAATTGAGAAGAAATAAAGATAAGTTTTTTGTCCATGGTAGAGCTGAATTCCTTGTTAGGGCTATTGTGATGCAAACTTTCAATTCAACAAGAATGATAGCAAGTCTCAAAATGGCTATGTTTTCACTTTGAATGGTGCAACATTGAGTTGGAAAAGTTCCATACAAAGTACAATTATAGACTATGCAATCAAAGTCGAATACATCTCTGTATCTAAGGCTACAAAAAAGGTTGTTTGGTTCAAGAAGTTCATAACTAAACTAAGTGTTGTTCCTAGCATTGTTGATCCAATAACACTTTTTTGTGACAATAATGGATCTCTCGCTCAAGCCGAGGAACCAAGGTCTCATCAGAGATCCAAACATGTATGGAGACAATATCATCTCATTAGAGACTTTATTTCTAGAGTTGATGTTAAAATTCATTAAGTACCCACTGAGAATAACATTGTTGATCCTCTTACGAAAGCTATGTCCCAGTAGAAACATGATAGGCATGTAATTAAACATGGTATTAGATACTTGAATGATTGGCTTTAGTGCAAATGGTAGATTGTTGGTATTTGCCCTTCAAGCCAAATCATATTTTGGATAAGACATTTTCTTATTTGTAGTATTTTGATATTTGATATCCTATTAAGGTCTTATTTATTTATCATTGAGCTTATTTAAATGTACTTTTAATGTTGATGCTTATACAATAAATTTCTAGAAATAAAAATATAGTTTTGCAAGGGAATTACAATGAGACTATAATTATGACATCATCATTACATAAAAGTTATATGTTCCAAAACAGTTCCTAGTTAATGTTTTATCAATAAAAGGATATTGACAAAAGCTGTTGAGACTAGCACATGGTTATGCTCTTACTTATGAAGCAAGCAAGCAATATCATAAGTTTATTAACCAAATTTGCCTTCTTTTCCTTATTTTACCAAATTTTACTTACACACGAGAAATTTCTTCAATTAGGAGCATAAATTCATGAATTTGTTAAAAATCAAGCAAAAATACCATAAAATCATATGTTATTAGTTTGAGATGAAATATGTTTTTCAAACTAATAGGAAGAAATTTACTATCAAATAAAATCACATGGATTATAATTCTATTTTTATTTATCTTTTGTTCTTTTTTTTTTCCTTCTGTTTTCATTTTGTTTTAATTAATTAATTAATTTTTTAAATAATGATAAATTAATAAATTCATTTCAAAGTTAATATATAATTGAATTAAACATAAGTTTAAAATAAAATATTGTACATGAACTTGATTTAAAATATAATTTAACTAGTGACGCATGAATTAGATATATCTATTTAAATATGTATAGATACATAAATCAATATTATTTAATTCTTAACATGTTCAATGTATATATAAAATACATATATTGAAGATATCAATTCATAAGAAAATTAAAGTTTCTAATAAAAGTTTGATAAAATTCAAAATATATGATAAAAAATAATAAAATTAAAGATTTTAATAAAAAATTGACAAAAATTTACAATCCATTATTATCCCTGAATTACAAGATTGCCATAATTTCGATACTATTAAGCATTCTAAAGATCCAATGCAAACCCTCATGATATATGTCTAAAAAGATAGAGATTTCTAAAATTCAGCTTAAGTTCAAAACATTGTGAATGAAATTATAAGCATCATACTAAGACTTTTTGTTTTCATATTAATGATAAAAAAAGCATGTCTTTTACAACTATGATCATGCAAAAACCAAATAATGAAACAACTTGTCAATCCAATTTGGTCACTAATAGAATTTTTGGCACCAAAAAAAAAAAAAAGAAAAAATAAATAAATAAAAATTGAATTATTTGAGCCAATTCTACTTCTCAATACTACAAAATGTTTAATGAGAAACAATCAACATAATTCCACTAACTGTTTTAAAAAATATATATTAATGTGAAAGGCAAGTCAATATTTAAAAAAAAAAAGCATGTAATGGACCAAAAGAAGCAAAATCTTATAATAGCAATCAACACAATCCATTCTTATGTACATCAAAGGATTTATTAGTGTCTTGAATTATCAAGAAAAAAAATAAGTAGATCGGAGATTCCATCATCAAAGATGTTACATTCATCTTGCTCTCTGGTAGTAAAAAGAACATGTTCCAAGAAAGAGGTAAAAAATATTGAAGCACTTTCAGTTGCCAACAATCATGAGAAAATCAACATTAACATTTTGCCCCACCATACTTGGATTAGTAAAGCTGTACCCAAAACATTATTGTGCAAATATTGACAAAGCTAAATAAGCTTATCAGAAGCATTTTTTTTAAATGTCTCCACTGTTCAGTTTGGCAACTAAGGTCCCTATTTTGCCTGAATTCTCTTCTATTTCACGTTTTTTTAATTGCTTTTACTGGTGAGTCTCTTGCTGCATCAAATGTTTGGTTAGAAAGAATTGTTTAATGATAATGCACATCATTTTTATATAACATAGAACAGATTTATGAAATTTTAAATTAAAAAGTAAGATATGCATATGATTTTAAATTGAGATGACATTTTTTATTTCAAAAATTAAAAAAAAAAAATTGCTAAACGCTAAGATGAGTCAACCATAAATTTTATTTATTTAAATTTATGAGGTATTGATTTAGAAGTAAATGATTTTTATTGCTTCTAAGATTTAGAGATTTAGCTTTAAAAAACTTGTATTTGAATTTTGAATTTTGAATTTCATAGTAAGTTTTTAGATTTGTTTTATCTTAAATTTAAGATAAAATTTATATAAATTGAAAGATTTAAATAAACTTAACTTTTAAAAATTGAATAATTAATTATATAAAATTACTTATAACTGTCCCTATATTTCAATAATATAAACTATCTACATAGGATTATATGTAAGCAGATCTTATCAATTAACCATGCATGTTGTAATATAATATATGATATGATATGATATATGATTAAAATTTAATTTAGTAGTAATTAAAAATAATAAATTCCCACTATCTTAGCCAAAAACAATCTTGAGTTAAAAAAGAAAGAAAAAAAATACAAAAAAATGATTAGTAGTTAACAAAAAAAATATTTATCTTTTTTATTAAAAATAATTTGGTAAATAACACCTCAAGAGAAGATTAGTGTAATTTTCTATAAAAGTAAATATGTTTTTCCCTAACTAATAAAAGTATTTAATTTTAACACAATGTCACTGACTGTATAATTGCTTAACTTCACAAATAGAATTAAAATAATATCATGTCTCATTTTTTAAATTACTTGTTTTAATATATCTTATGATCACCCTGGTAATCCTGCTTGTAAAAACTTCACTAGCAGTAGATGAGATAATTCCTTGTAATAAGAATAAATCATCCACTAGTTATCCCAGGATGGGATTGGAGCATGAGAAGCAAAGGCGCTTAGAAGTTTAAACCAATAGGGTCAAAATCCACAATGCTATTTTAAGATTCTTCATTCAAGAATGAGTTAGCTACTCAAAGTAATTATCTGGGTCAACATATAACTAGACAACTACAAAACAGTGTCATCAGGTGCTGCTAGAAAAGGTTGAAAGGTCATCAGCAATCCAATCACTTCGATTATGTTTAGAATGAAGAAAACCAGTTGGTTACCTGCATATCAACCAAGCCATTTATTCAGGCACTGTTTAAACTAGAAATTTTGTCAATCAATATAGAGAAAGAAAGAGACGTCTTAGGAAAGCTCGAATATAAAAACACTATGGTAAATACCACATTAACTTTGCTCAGTCAACAAATTTTTCCTTTCCTCTCCTTCAAGAAAAATTTTCCTTTCACTCACTGAGTTAAACCTCCAATATGTATCTACTTTTGTATCACATGCAATATGCACAGCTTTCCCAACAAAAGGTAGAGAATGAGTAAATATGCCATTATGTCTAAGAATTCACTTCCGCATGCTAGGTTCCAAACTAATCATTTTCTAGGCAGAATCATCAATAACATCAATTTGTTGCAGTAAAAAAAATTTAAGAAAAATAAAAATTCTTCCTATTTCTCATCTCTTAGAAGCCAGCCATTATCAAAATCACTCATGAAGTTAGTGCAATTTTCTTTTCAAAAATGAAAATTTTCAATTTTATGCCTTCAGAAAATGAAATCTTGCATTTTCTTTTCATAATTATCAGTGCCAGAATAAAGGAAAGGAAAGAGAAAAAAAAATACTGATATTTCGAATTCCGTACTTCAAATGCCAATTATTTCACTAAAATTGCGACAATTTTCAGATATTTATATAATAAAAAAATTATCCATATCAGTCTCAGACAATATTAAGTGATGTCTCCTCAAAAAAATTTAAAGAAAAAAAAAACACTTGATAACCTTGGGTTCCTCAAGAAACTCCACTCATTGTGGCAATATTATGAATATCTATATGTGGTTCAGTTACATGTTATCACTCGAAATACTTGACCACAGAGCTCACATGATTCTTAAAGGCTAATGCAATGGTAGAGGTTATCAACAAGAGAAAACGGACAAGAAGACAAGAGAATACAAAGGTACCTGTATAACATAAAGGTTACCATATACACCTAGGTTCAAAATGAGAAAAAGGTGGAGAGCCAGCAAGCTAGGACGACATTTGGATGCAACGAAGAATCAATGTATGAAATAGATTATTGTGCTTGCATTCATTGAAAAACTAGAGCTTTTTTAAGTTGTTATTTTTCCTCCTTTTGCTTTGAAAGAAAAATGCAGAAAAAAAAAGAAGAAAAAGACTTGATGCAAAAGCAGAGAATATTTGAGTTTCGAAACAAAAAATAAAATAAAATAAAGAATTAGACACTATGCTACAAATTTAACATTCATGGATAACAAAATGCATGATTTTACTTTGATCTAGAGCAATTTTCAGTTTGTTAAATTTAAAAATAAATTTGTGGTTTCTAGTATTTTTAATATATGGTCTTTACTAGTTTTTAGAAATATTGAAAAATAATTACTCTTTGGTACTACCAATTTATGAGTCATATTATGAAACTTTAAAAGAAAGTAATTGAATGTAGGCTGCAACATGATATCATTGTTTTAGAAAACCAAATTCGGTTTATGTCAAGACGATCTACAACAGAAGCAATTCACCTATTGAGGCTTTTGTTGGAGGGTTTTCAAGTGAAACTACATATGGTATTTATTGACTTGGAGAAAGCATACTATAGAGTTCTCCAAGAGGTGTTTTGGTAGGCATTAATGAAGAAAAAAATTCCTTTAAAATATATTAACATAGTTAAAGATATGTATGAAGGAGTTAAAACAAATCTAAAGACGTCTAGGAACTTGATTGATAGCTGTCCCATTACCTTAGGATTGCATCAAGACTCCTCACTAAGTCTTTTTTTTCTTTTCATTAATTATAAATGAGCTCACTAGACATATCCAAGATAAGGTGGCATGGTGTATGTTATTTACCGATGCTATAATCCCAATTACTAAAACTAATAATGATCTTAATACAAGATTAGAATTATAAAATCATATGCTGGAGTCTCAAGCCTTTAAATTGAGTAAATCTAAAACTGAATATATGGAATGTAAGTTCAGCAATCATATGGAAGCAAGTGCAAGTGTAATTAAGTTGGATGGTAAGGTAATGCCAAAAAGTAGTTATTTTTTATATTTAAGATCAATTATTCAGAGTGATGCTAAGATAGAAAGGGATGTAAATCATAGGATTTAAGCATGATAGGTCAGGAGGCGAAGTGTGTTGAGGGTGTTGTGTGATCGTAACATGCCTTTCAAGTTAAAGGCGAATTGTATAAAACAACTATAACACTTGCATTGTTATATGGGATTGAGTGTTGGCCTATTAAGAAGCAACATGAGAAGAAAATGAGCATAGAGGAGAAAAAGATACTTAGATGAATGTGTGATAAGACTAGAAGAAACAAAATAGAAAAAGAAAAAATCTAGAGAAAATTAAGGATAGTCTAAATTGAGGAAAAGATGAGAAAGGCTTGTTTGAGATGGTTTGAACATGTGAAACGTAAGCTTATCTATGCACTAGTTAAGAGAAATGAGTTTTTGAATTTGAAAGAGATCGAAACCTCTAGAGGTAGACCACGAAAGACATGGATGCAAGTAATAAGAAATTATATGAGGGTTAAAGAAATGGATGAAAAGGTTGAGTGGTGCAAGATTCAAAATTACGACCTAACATGATTTCTTTTTTGGCCTTTCATACAACCGATCCAAAGTTATGAAATATAATGCTTAGTTTGTTGTTATTGTTGCGTGGTCTTTACTATATTAATCCTATCAGAAATTTTCATAAACAATGTCAAAAATGATACTGGTTCTAATGTGCTGTCCCTAAATATGTATAAAAGAAAGTACATTAACTTATATGTAGCATTAAAGACTTAGTCATATTAACATTTATCGCACAACAGTAGACTAGTTAAGAATGAACCCTTGTTCTTTCTAAATATTGAACCTTATTCTATTTGTGAGCCATACCATAAAGGAAAACTAATTAAGCTTTCTTCTTGTGGAAAAGGAATTAGAGAGACTATGGTTTTGGAGTTGGTTCACACTAAAATATGTAGTCCTTTGGACCACATGGCTTACGTTTCTGATATTTTTCTAGGTATGATTATCTTTACCTCATGAAACATAATTTAGAAAGCTGTGAAAAATAATCTTAAAAGTCCATTGAAATTATACAAGTATCTCTTGGACGATTTTAATATCTTAAAAGTAATTGTATGATGTCTCAATTGTCACTTTCTAGAACACCACAATTATATGAAGTGGTTTAAAGAATGAATATAACCTTATTAGATATGGCTAGTTTTATGATGAGCATGGCAAGTTGTCAGTATCCTTTTAGGGTTAAGCACTGAAGACAAATATCTATTTATTATATTGATTTCCAACAAAATTAGTCCCTAAAACTCCAAATGAATTATGGGAAGCGAAAGTTCCTAGTCTACAACACTTATAATTATGGCATTGTCCTACACATGTAAGAAATATTAGTAGTAGATAAGCTAGACTCAATGACTAATATATGTTTGTTTATGGGATACATAAAAATAAGTTTTGGTTGCTAATTTTAGAATCTTAGTGAACAAAAGGCTATTGTTAGCAAAAATGCACGTAAATTACATCCATGGTCCCTAATATTTTATTTTGGTTCCACTTTGGTGCCTTAGTTTTAAATTATACCATTTGGATCCTTAACCTTTTAAAGCGATTTCATTTTGGTCTTGTTACACATTTTTCTACTACCAATTTTTAAAAAAATCTAAATGTTGCTTGCCAAAGGAAAGTTAATGTGGCGCACCACATAAGGTAAAACATGGACATTGTCAATTTTAAGAAAATTATATGGTGAAAGGACTAAAATGGTTAATGGAACCATTTTAAAAGGTTAGGGACCCACATGGAACAATTCAAAAGTTACAAATTAAAGTGGAATCAAAATAAACTATTAAACCATGGATGAAATTTATCCATGAAATACTACATTATTAGAAGACGATTATATTGTAAAAGAAAATAAAATCAAAACAGTTCTTGAAGAACAAGTTCCTCAACTTATAACTATGGTGTGAGAGAATAATGAAGAACCCATTATGACTCCCGTTGAACTTGCATAGTCGGAAGAAGCTCGATGTAGTAAAAGGAAAACTAAACCTCTGGTTAAAATACTATGCGAAATAAGATTTATCAAATGGAACCGACAAAACTAGATTATGATCCTTCTACATATGAAGAGGCAATAAATGATCTAAAGCAAAGCATCTTGAAGTTTGAACTTTTTATTTTGATAAGACAATCAAATCAGTTTTGACAAAATTTGGATATCTTGCGTTTACAAGAAAATTAGTGGACGCACAATCACATTTTTTGTTCTTTTTGTTGATGTATCACATCATTAAAAATGATATATGTGGGAAAACACTTATTTACAACTGGTATCAAAGTTAAAAGTCACGGACTTGAGTCCTAATAGTGTTGCTGAATGAGAAATTGTTGATAGATAAGAGGTTCATCGCATCCATCAATTCCATGTGCTCGAACACTGGTATCAAAGTAGAAGGTTCAACTTGGATGCAGTGAGTGTATGATAATATATAGAAGCAAAACATCTAAGTGGTTAATGTATTAAGTCAACCTAAAGTGTAAGCTTGAAAGGGCACTAAGACAACTTAGGCGATAAGGTTGAGTGCTATGACCGAACCTAAAGCGCACTAGAGATATGAGATTGCCTAGCCCAAAAAAGGTGTTAACAAGACTTACTCGCATGGGAGAGCTAAGGTGGGACTTGATTAGAACTCACAAATGAAAAGGGGAGATTGTTGGGATAAGGTTCACATGAGAATAAAAAATTTCATATCACCAAGAAATCTGAATGAGATGTCCAATATATACATGAAGGACCCAAGAAACTAATAACTTAAGTTTTTAGGCTCACATGCTGTCCAATATATATCTCCCCAACATATAGTATCAAAGTTTTAGGTTCTTCTTGGGAAGAAAATTTTTTCAACTTTCATTGTTGAATTCTATTATAGGGCTTCATAGCCAAACTTTTTAAATCTTCAGTCTAAATTTTTCCTTCTTTGGCCTTCATTACATAGAATCATCTCTAGTTAAACCTTTACTATCAAAACTCATTTCACTCTTGAGAAAAATAATCATGCCAGACATAGCAAAATCTGTCACTACTACCCGATTTGAAGAATTAATAACTAGTAAAACCACTAGAGTATTACAAAAGTCTCGGGAAAAAAAAGAGTTAGATAGAGAAAAGATTGAGAAACTAAGAAACCTATTGAAAACTCTTAAAAAGCCTACTGTGGTATGTTTTTTGCGTAAGGTCTCTAGTTCGGATAAAGCTTCTGGTTCTCATGGATTAAATGTCTAGGTTAAGCCTATTAGGAGTTTTTGAGTCATTGACTTAGGAGCTTTATATGGCCTTAAACAGTCTTTTAAGGCTTGGTTCGGGAGATTTGCCAAAGTGATGCTAGCAATGGGATATAAACGAAGTCAAGAAGATTACACATTGGTTATCAAGCACTCTAATTCAAGGAGAGACAGTTATGTTAGTGTATGTTGATGATATAATTGTAATCGAAGAGGAGGAAGAATAGAGAGAAATTTAAATAGTGTTTGACTAGAGAATTTGAGATAAAAAAGCAAAGGAGATTGAAGTATTTCCTAGGAATTGAAGTAGCTCATCCACAACATGGTATTTTCATCTTACAATAGAAATATGTAATGGATTTTTTGAAAGAAACTGAAAAGTTCACATGTAAACTTGCAAATACCCTTATAGATCCTAATCATAAGCTTGGAAAAGCTAATAAAGTTGCTATTGTAGATAGAGAGATGTACTAGAGACTAGTGGGAAGACTCATTTATCTCTCACATACTAGACCTGATATAGCATATGCTACGAGTGTGATAAGTGAATTTATGCATAATCCTAAATAAGTGCACCTACAGGTTGTCTACCGTGTATTGCACTATTTGAAGGCCAATTTTGGGAAAGGTATCTTACTCAAAAGAAATTCAGGACTAGTTCTAGAGACATACAAATATGAATTATGCAGGTTCAATAATTGATAGAAGATCCACTTCATGCTGTTGCCTTTTTCTAGGCAGTAACCTTGTGACTTGGAAAAGTAAAAAACAGAATGTGGTGGCAAAGTCAAGTGCTGAAGCAGAGTTTAGAGCAATGGCTCAAGAAATTTGTGAACTACTATGATTAAAGATTATGGTAAGTGGTGTCCAATATGTATGTATAAACTTTTTGTTGTGCTCCCGTGAGCTCTAAATGTGGCATATCTCCCCAAGAACAAGGTGCAATGTCATGTACAAAAATTTGGCTATCTAATCACTTCTCAATAATGAACATTGGCGAATCATCCTATAAACTCAGGATCAAATTGTTTAGAGATTGAAAAAAAAAAAAAAGATCATTTGGGATTGTCTTAAGTAAATTACACTGACAAGATATTCAAGAAGTTTAACATGCATAATTGCAAGAAAGGGCTTATAAAGTTTAGACACGAAATTCATCTCTCTAAGAGAATGTCTTCTAATATCAAGAGGAGAGAGAAGAGATGAGAAATTGTCCTTATGCATCAATAGAAGGAAATTGCCCTGTTGCTATGACAATTGTTATGCAGTCAACATTGTGAGTAGATACTAGTCTAATATCAACCTTTAACATTAGACAAAGTGAAACACATTTAAATATCTAAACTGAACTAAACACTATTGTTTAGTGATTAATGGAAAAGATTTTAGTTGTAATAGGCTATTCAAATTTAGATTTTCAATCAAACATGGATGATAGAAAACCAAAATTTAGGTTTGTGTTCACTTACTTAGGAAGCAATAAAAAGGAGAAGTTTCAAGCAAGATACTAATGCAGATTCCACTAGTCAAATAGAGTATGTTGTCATAAGTTAAGCTGTATGGATTTGAAAATTAGTATAGGTGTGTGGAGTTGTTCTTTCTACAGAGTCTCCTACTACTCTTTATTGCAATAATAATGGAATAGTACAACATGCTGTGGAGCCAAGACTATGTGCTGTAAAACTATACCACGGACTCCTTATGAATTTAAAAATGAGAAAAGCCTAGTATCTTCACGATTCTTCTCATAGACATCAAACATTGGGTTTCAAAGCAAGATTATCTTATATGCCTTAATTGTTCTAAGGGCTATGTGAGTATGATAAGGAATGATTTGAGTAGAATCCTTAAATCCAAATTTCCTAAGTGGGGATTTTCCATATATTAGTGAACTTAAAATTCCTCTTTAATAAATGAATTGTGAGAAGTTGATGTCCGAATTCCCAAAGAGCCATTCCATTCTATCAAGATAAGGATGAGGATTCAATCATTGAATATTGTCAATAATGAGAGAGACGTATTGTCAAGTGGTGTCCATGAAGGAACAAGAATGGAACTGTGAGAAAACACTTATTTAAAGCTAATTACAATATTTATATTTGTATCTCTAGAATTAAGTATTTGTATCCCTAAAATTAAAGACAGAAAATTAGGATAGACAACCCTTCAATTATAAGTCAGTTTTAGAAAAATTTAGTTTCGTAGTTTACCCACTAGTTAGTTATATATAAACCTAAGGGGATTGTATAATTCTTTATGAGCAGTTCTTCAATACACATTTAGTTTTACTCTTAATTTTCTACACAGTTTTATTTCTTAGTTTTTTCACGTGGTATCAGAGATTTAGACTCTTCATGGGAAGAAAATTTTTTCAGCCTTCATTGTTGAATTCTATTTCCAGGCTTCATAGCCAAATTTTGTTAAATCTTTTAATCTTATTTTTTCCTTATTTGGCCTTCATTGTCTAGATTCATCTCTGATTAAACCTTTACTATCAAGACTCATTCAGTCTTAAGGAAGATAATCATGCCAGAGAGTGCAAAATCTATCACTACTACCCAATTTGAGAAAGTGACAACTGGTAAAACCATCGAAGTACTGCAGAAGTTTCAACAAAAAAAGTTGGATAGAGAAGAGATTGCTAAACTAAGAAATCTATTGAAAACTTTTGAAAAACCTACTAAGGTATATTTTTTGGGTAAGGTCTCTAGTTCAAGTAAAGCTTTTGGTTCTCATGAATTAAATGTCTTGATTAAACCTATTATGAGTTCTTGGCTCATTGACTCAGGAGCCATAGACCATATGACGCATTCCTCATAGAAGTTTAGCACATATACCCTATGTCCTAGTAATAAGAAAATTGTTGTTGCAAATGGTGCACTTACTATAGTAGCAGAATTAGAAGATGTTCAAATTAATCTCTCGTTTGTTCTTCAAAATGTTCTTCATGTTCCTATATTATCTACTAATCTGATATCTATACAAAAACTTACCAGAGACATGAATTGCAAAGTGACTTTTTATCCCTCTTATTGTGAATTTCAATACCAAAGGTTGGGAAAAAAAATTGAACTTGCTGAGGAAAAAGATGAACTATACTATCTTAAGACATCAAACAATAGAAGTCACATCAAGAATAGTTTACCTTTGTCATTTCTTTCTAAAAAATCTCCCAACAAAGCGAAAATCTGATTTTATCATTTTCGTCGTGGACATCCTTCTTTTGTAACTTTGAAAAACATGTTTCCTTTTTTGTTCAAAGAATTAAATGTTGAAAATTTTCATCGTGATGTTTGTGAACTTGCAAAACATAGACGTATGTCTTTTACAATTAGCAATAAAATAAGTTTTATTTCTTTTTACTTGATTCATAGTGACATATTGGATCCCTCTACAATTTTTAATATTTCTGATGCAAAGTGGTTTGTTTTTTTCATAGATATTGTACCAAGGTCTCTTTGATATTTTTACTTAAATCCAAATCAGATGTGAATAGTGTGTTTTTAAGTTTTCAAAACATGATCCAAAATCAATTTAGAGTGAAAATCAAGAGATTTAAGTCTGATAATACAAGAGACTATTTCAACCAGAGCTTATCTACCTATTTACAAAAAAGATGAGATTATCCATGAGTCATATATTTAGTTTAGAATTCTAAATAGAGTCAAATCAATATCCATACTTTTTTGTATTGTATCTAATGTATATTGCATATAATGTATACAAAAAATAAAAATAAAAATAAAATATATATAATATATAAATATATTATATATTAAATATAAAAATTAAACTTTAATACCATAAACAACCTCACCTAAGATATTTGGTTGTACATCATTTGTTCATGTTCACACTCATAATAAGAGAAGTTGGATCCTAAAGCAATTAACTGCATTTTTGTGGGGTATTCATCAACATAGAAAGGGTATAAGTGCTATCATCCTCCCACCAAAAAATTTTGTATCTGTAGATGTCACTTTTGAAGGAAGTAAACTATTTTTTACTCAATCTTATCTTCAAAGGGAAACTTCATTCATGAAAGATAAAGACAACTTTTTTTGCTTGATTTGTCCTCTTCAACATTTTCACCATTAATTCTTGTGAGCCTAAACCCATTTCTTCTGAGTCCAAGTCAAACACTCAATTTGAGTCTAAACCCATTCCAAACACAAAAGATGTGACAAAGGATAATATTATTCTTGATTCTATGAAAAAATTACAGGTATACTCAAGAAGGAAAGTTCCAAATCCTGAACTAGTGCAAGTCCAAAAACCTCATCCTAACTCTAGAAATAAGGTAACTATAGTCTTTGACTCTGTTTCTCAAAATGAGCATTAATCTCCTAAAACTATAACTAGTGATTACTATCTGTCTATAGCCATTAGAAAAGGAACCAAAGAATGTACAAAGCATCCACTATACCCAATCTCTAATTTTGTGTCATTTGAAAAATTCTCACCATCCCACAAAAATTTCCTTGTGAGCCTAAAAACTATTTTTATTCCAACAATATTATCCAAGGCATTATCCAGTAAGAAATGGAAGCAAGCCATGAAAATAGATATAGAGGCCTTAAAGAAAAATAAGACATGAGAACCGGTAGAGTTGCCTAAAAGAAAAAATCCAATTAAGTGTAAATAGGTTTTCATTATAAAATACAAGGCAGATGGTACTGTTGAAAGGTATAAAACCATGTTGGTGGCTAAGGCTACACTTAACTTATGGTGTGGATTATCAGAAAACTTTCACTCCAATTGCCAAGATAAATACAATTAGGATTTTGTTATCATTGGCTACAAATTACAATTGGCATTTATAGCTTCAACAATTTGATGTAAAGAGCGCTTTTCTTCATGGTGATTTGGAAGAAGAAATATATATAAAGGTTTCACTGGGATTTGGAGGTCATCTAGAAGCAAACAAAGTATGCAAGGTGAAAAAAAGCTTTATATGGCCTTAAACAGTCTCTTATGGCTTGGTTCGAGAAATTTACCAAAGTGATGCTAGTAATAGGATATAAGCAGAGTCAAGATCACATTGTTTATCAAACACTCTAATTAAAAGAGAGTCACAATTCTATTAGTATATATTGATGGTATAATTGTAACCGGGGAAGATGAAAAAGAGAGAGAATCTCTAAAATAGTGTTTGGCTAAAAAATTTGAGATAAAAGAGCTAAGGAGATTGAAATAGCTTACTCACAGCATGGTATTTTCATCTCACAATAGAAATGTGATAGATCTTTTGAAGGAAATTGGGAAGCTCACATGAAAACCTGTAAATACCCCTACAAATCCTAATCATAAACTTAGAAAAGCTAATGAAGATGTTGCTGTAAATAGAAAAATGTACCATAGATTTAATTGGAAGACTCATTTATCTCTCACATACTATACCTGATATAGCATATATTGCGAGTGTGACACGTCAATTTATGCATAATCCTAAAAAAGTGCATTTATAGGGCTATCTATCGTGTATTGCACTATTTGAAGGCCAATCTTGAGAAAGGTATCTTATTCAAAAAAAATTCAAGGCTGGTTCAAGAGGCATATACAAATGCGGATGATATAGGTTTAGTAACTAATAAAAGATCCACCTCAGGCTATTGCACCTTCTTAAGTGATAATCTTATGACTTGGAGGCGTAAAAGCCAGAATGTGATAGCAAGATTAAGTGTTGAAGCAACGTTCAAAGTAATGACTCAAGGAATTTGTGAACTACTATGGTTAAAGATCATCCTAAAAAAGTTGAAGATCAAGTGGGATGGACCAAAGAGACTCTATTGTGATAACAAGTCTACAATAAGCATTGCATATAATCCTGTGCAACATGACAAAACGAAACAGATTGGAGTAGACCTGCATTTCATAAAAAAGAAACTAAACAATGGGTTGATTTGTACACCGTATGTATCAACCAAGGATCAACTTGCAGATATGTTGACTAAAGCTCTTAGCAATGCAACATTTCAAGAAATTATTTTCAAGCTAGGGATGGAAAACATCTATTCACCAACTTGAGGGAGAGTGTGAGAAAACACTTATTTATAGCTGGTTATAATATTGTAATATGTATATTTATTGTATCTCTAGAATTAAGTATTTGTATCCTTAAAATTAAAGACAAAAAATTAGGATACACAATCCCTCAATTATAGAATTAGTTTTAGGAAGATATAATTTCTTAGTTAACCCACTAGTTAGTTGTATATAAGCCTAAGGTGCTAGTGTAATTCTTTATAAGCAGTTTTTCAATATATATTCAATTTTACTCTTAGTTTTCTACGCAGTTTTATTTCTTAGTTTTTTGACATAAACTATTCCTCAACCTCATTCCATTGATAGTAATGAACCAATTTTCTCTAAGAAAGCCAAAACAACTTCTAAAAATGGATGGTTGCCATAAAAATGAGCCAAGAGTGAAGTACATCAATTACTAAATCTTTCACATGAAAATGGAGCTATTTCAAACAAATAGGTTTTGAAAATCAAATATAAGGCAGATGAATTAATTAACAAACATAAGACCAAATTGGTATGGAAAGGTTATTCCTAACATGAAAGGGTAGATTATGAAGAGACTTTTTTTCTAGTTGTGAAGTTTTTCTCTATTGTATCATCTTGTCAGTTGTTGCACATCTAGATTTGGACTTGTTCTTAATGGATGTAAGGATTCACTTTTCAATGGGGAATTAGATGAAAAAATCTCTATAGATAGTCAAAAGGCTTTGGGCTCAAAGATCAAGAATGCAATGTGTGTTTACTTAAACTGCTCTCTCTAAAGTGTAAAACGCTCGTTTTGGCAGTGATACTTTCTTTTCCATCAAGCCATTACTTTTATTCATTTTGAGTTTATGGAAGAAAACTATTATATATGTCAAAAATTTGAGAAGTTCATTCCTTCACTTTATTTGGATGACATTCTTTAACCTAAGAATCATGAGATGCCAATTGATGACACTCGAAATTGGTCCTATAAACTTGAGATGAAAGACAATGGTCAAGCTGATTAAATTTTGAGAGTAAAGATCCAAAGGGATTTGCTCCAATAGATACATACATATGTCCTAAGAAATATACAATAAAGAACTTCAAAATATTTCTAATTGAAAGATAACAAGTCCATTAATGCTCCATTGATAATGAGTCAAATTCTTACTGTTCTAGCCCAAAAAAATTTGTACTGTTGACAAATGCCCTAAAAAAAAAGCAATGAATGGCTAACGTTTCTTATACCAATGCCATTGGTTTATTAATGTACACTATCATGTATACTCAATCAAACATTTACTTTATTTAATTTAGTGGTAATTTGATATAACACTCCCTACTCAGTTCTTTCTTGTCAAATCACATACTCTATTTTTATATAAACGATAGCAACGAACAAATATTTCAAAGATAAAAATGTTCTTTGATGCCTAAAGGGTTTGAGTTAGAGATGATTGAATATGAGTCCAATCAAGTGGACCTAAACCCATAAGGACATCTACATGGACCTATTAAATTAAAGAGGTTAATTGAGTTTTAAGTCAAGTAAAGCATACTAACACTCCTATTTGGGTTAAGTTAGAATCCTACTCCTCATAGGACTATAAACATGCTGTACAAAAGCCAAAACTTGTGGAAATTAACTTAAATGAGGATTCCAATTATCATACTAAAATTTGTCTCATAAAGTCTCTCTAGTCTAATCCTTGGGTAACCACCGAGAACCCTAAGACTTGGAGTACGAAGGATTATGGACAACTCTACTAGCTACTCCATAGGCAAGAAGGATCAAGAAACAATTCAAAATAGATGAAAAAGCAAAACCTAAAAGTTCATGAAGCAAGCATTAATCAAACAATCTTTGGAAATTTGGATTGGAATTTGAGTAGGTGAACCTTAAACCTATTTGTTTGCCTTCATTCTTCTGTATACCAAATTTCAAGGAAACAAAAACAATATAACAAGTAGCAAAAGTAAAAATACGAAATGAAGCCTAAGGAACTAGAAGATAAGGCCACTCATGCTTTAAAACATAAAAAAGTAACCCATTATATATTCAAATTAGACAAAGCATTTTAAAATCGGCCTCCCTAAAAATTATTCAAAATGAATATAGTCAACTTCTAGAGAACGTTTCAAAGTGGTATCAACAATCATTATCATCCTAATAATGGACCGATATGAAAATATTTGATATGGAGAACTCGCCACTCAAACATAGATAGTGTGTGATCCTAAAATGAGCTATTATGATACTATATTTAACCAGCAATGTGGAAGACTTTTACCTGGAAGAAAGAAAGCATTCCCTCGATTTTGTGCCCAAGAAAAGCTGCACAATAAATATTAATGACTAAACATTCTATACAAGTTCTGTTACGGCAACACATTAATATAATTTAATGTTGAATAATGTACATATGTTTGAAACTAATTACAGTACATAAAACACTGCCAAGATATATAAATATTAACACTTGGTTAGGCTACTAAAAAACAATGGGGTATGAAAAAGCAACAAAAACTTCACTGTGATGTCAATTAATATCATGATAGAATAAAGATGACCAGATTATTATTACAACAAGAAAGGCAACATAAAGGATTAGATTGCACCTGTTCAGTTATTGATCTACAAATAATTGAAAGTGGGCATTGGTGCACAACAAAAAGATTATGGTTATGGACCGGCCGTCCAACAAGGATAAGATGAATAATAGTTCACTACAAATAAGTATTTCTCATTGTGGGAAAACACTTATTTACAACTGGTTGTAATCTTGTAATCTGTATATTTATATTTGTATTTTTAGAATTAAATATTTGTATCATAGAATTAAGGAAAAAAAATTAGGATAGACAATCCCTCAATTGTAGGATCAGTTTTAGGAAGATTTAGTTTCCTAGTTTACCCATTTGTTAGTTGTATATAAACCTAAGGTGCTTGTATAATTCTTTATGAGCAGTTTTTCAATATACTTCAATTTTACTCTTAGTTTTCCACATAGTTTTATTTTTTAATTTTTTCACATGGTATCAAAGATTCAGTTTTACTCTTAGTTTTCCACAGTTTTATTTCTTAGTTTTTTCACATGGTATCAGAGCTTTAGGCTTTTTTTGAGAAGAAAATTTTTTCAGCCTTCATTGCTGAATTCTATTTCAGGCCTTCATAGCCAAATCTTGTAAAATCTTTCAGTTTTATTTTTTCCTTCTTTGGCCTTCATTGCCTAGAATCCTCTCTGGTTAAACATTTATCATCAAGGCTCGTTTTAGTCCTAAGAAAGATAACTATGCCCGAGATAGTAGAATTTGCCACTACTACCCTATTTGAAGAAGTGACAACTGAAAAAATCACCGAAGTACTACAAAAGTCTTAGGAACAAAAAAAGTTGGACAAAGAAAAGATTGAGAAACTAAGAAACCTATTGAAAACTCTCAAAAAGCCTAATGGTGTATGCTCTTTGGGTAAGGTCTCGAGTTCAGATAAAACTTCTAGATCTCATAGATTAAATGTCTCGATTAAGCCTATTACGAGTTTTTGGATCATTGACTCAGGACCCATAGATCATATGACACATTCTTCACAAAAGTTTAGTACATATACCCTGTATCCTAGTAATAAAAAAATTGTTGCAAATGGGTCACTTATTATAGTGGTAGGATTAGGAGATGTTTAAATTAATCTCTTGTTTGTTCTTAAAAATGTTCTTCATGTTCTCAGATTGTCTACTAATCTAACATCTACACAAAAACTTACTAGAAATATGAATTGCAAAGTAATTTTTTATCCCTCTTATTATGAATTTCAGGACTAGAGTTCGAAAAAAAAATTAGACTTGCTAATGGAAGGATGGACTATACTATCTTGAGACATCAAACAATACAAATAATATCAAGAATAGTTTACCATTGTCATTTCTTTCTGAAAAATCTCCCAATAAAGATAAAATCTGACTTTATCATTTTCGTCTTGGACTTCCTTTTTTGAAACTTTGAAAAACATGTTTTCTTTTTTGTTCATAGGATTAAATGTCAAAAATTTTCATTGTGATGCTTGTGAACTTGCAAAGCATAGACACATGTCTTTTCCAGCCAGCAATAAAAGTTCTACTCCATTTTACTTGATTCATAGTGACATATGGGGTTCTTCTACAATTCTTAATATTTCTGGTGCAAAGTGATTTGTTTTTCTCATGGATGATTGTACCAAGGTCTCTTGGATATTTAACTTAAATACAAATCAGATGTGAATAGGGTGTTTTTAAGCTTCCAAAACATGATCCAAAATCAATTTAAAGTGAAAACTAGGAGATTTAGGTATGATAATGCAAGAGACTATTTCAACCAGAGTTTATCTACCTATTTTCAAAAAGAATGGATTATTCATGAGTCATCTTGTATTAATACTCCACAGTAGAATGGAGTGGTAAAGAGGAAAAACAGTCATTTACTAGCCACAACCCGAGCTTTACTTTTTCAACCAAATGTACCTAAATCCTACTAGAGGGAAGCTATTCTCACTGCCACACATATTATAAATAGGTTACCTTCAAGGGTTTTGGGATTTAAAACTACTATGGAACTACTCTCACAATTATATCCCAACTTTAATACCACAAACAACCTCACCTAGGATATTTGATTGTACATCATGTGTTCATATTCACAGTCATAATAAGGGGAAGCTGGATCCTAGAGCAATTAAGTGCATTTTTGCGGGGTATTTATCAACTCAAAAAGAGTATAAATGCTATCATCCTCCTATCAAAATATTGTGTCTGTAGATGTCACTTTTAAAGAAAGTAAACCATTTTTCACTCAACCTTATCTTCAAAGAGAGATTTCCTTCATGGAAGATAAGGATAAAGATTTTTTTTTGCCTGATTTGTCCTCCTCTTCAATATTTTCACTCATTAATTCTTCCGAGTCAAAACCTGTTTCTTTTAAGTCTAAGTCAAACATTGAATTTGAGTTTGAACCCATTCCAAACACAGAAGATGTGACAAAGGATAATATTGTTCTTGATTCTATGAAGGAATTACAAGTGTACTTAAGAAGAAAAGTTTCAGATCCTAAACCAATGCAAGTCCAAGAACCTAATCCTAGCTCTGGAAGTGAGGTAACTACAGTCTTAACTTTTTTTCTCAAAATGAGCATGAATCTCTTGAAACTATAACTAGTGATTATGATCTGCCTATTGCCATTAAGAAATGAACCAAAAAATGTACTAAGCATCCACTATACCTAATCTCTAATTTTATGTCATTTGAAAAATGTTCACCACTCCACAAAAATTTCCTTGTGACCTAAACACTATTTCTATTCCAACTATATTATCCAAGGCATTATCCAGTGAGAAATGAAGGCAAGCTATGAAAATAGAAATGGAGACCTTAGAGAAAAATAAGACATAAGAACTAGTAGAGTTGCCTAAAGGAAAAAATCCAATTGGGTGTAAATGGGTTTTCATTGTAAAATACAAGGCGAATGGCACTGTTGAAATGTACATAGCCAGGTTGGTAGCTAAAGGCTACACTCAAACTTATGAAGTGGATTATCAAAAAACTTTTGCTCCAGTTGTCAAGATGAGTGCAGTTAGGATTTTGTTATCATTGGCTACAAATTACAATTGACAGCTTCAACAATTTGATGTAAAGAATGCTTTTTTACATGGTAATTTGGAAGAAGAAATATATATGAAGGTTCCACCAGGATTTGGAGGTCATCTAGAAGCAAACAAAGTATGCAAGCTGAAAAAGCCTTTATGTGGCCTTAAACAGTCTCTTAGGACTTGGTTCGAGAGATTTGCCAAAGTGATGCTAGTAATGGGATATAAACAGAGTCAAAGAGATCACACATTGTTTATCAAGCACTTTGATTCAAGGAGAGTCATAGTTCTATTAGTGTATGTTGATATAATTATAACCGGAGATGATGAAAAAGAAAATCTCTAAAACAGCATTTGGCTAAAGAATTTGAGATAAAAGAGCTAAGGAGATTGAAGTACTTCCTAGAAATTGAAGTAGCTCATTCACGATATAGTATTTTCATCTCACAACAGAAATATGTGATAGATCTTTTGAAGGAAATTGGGAAGCTTGCATATAAACCTGCAAATACCCCTATAGATCCTAATCATAAACTTGAAAAAGCTAATGAAGATACTATTCTAGATAGAGAAATGTACTAGAGATTAGTTGAAAGACTCATTTATTTCTCACATACTAGACTTGATATAGCATATGCTGTAAGTGTGATAAATCAATCTATGAATAATCCTAAAAAAGTGCATTTACAAGCTATCTACCTTGTATTGCATTATTAGAAGGCCAATCTTGGGACAGGTATCTCATTCAAAAAAAATTTGAGACTGGTTCTAAAGGCATATATAGATGCTGATTATGCGAGTTCAATAACTAATAGAAGATCCACCTCAGGCTACTACACTTTCCTAAGTAGTAATCTTGTGACTTCGATGAGTAAAAAACAGAATGTAGTGGCAAAATCAAATGCTAAAGCAAAGTTTACAGCAATGGCTCAAGGAATTTATGAACTATATAGTTAAAAATTATCCTAAAAGACACGAAAATCAAGTGGGATAGACCAATACGACTATTGTGATAACAAGTCTGCAAAAAGCATTGCATACAATCCTGTGCAACATGATAGAACAAAACACATTGAAGTGGAATGACATTTCATAATGGAAAAACTAGATAGTGGGTTGATTCGTACACCGTATGTATCAACCAAAGGTCAACTTGCAATTGTGTTGACTAAAGGTCTCAGTAATACAATATTTCAAGAAATTATTTCCAAGCTGAGAATGGAAAACACCCATTCACTAGCGTGAGGGGGAGTGTGAGAAAACACTTATTTACAACTAGTTATAATCTTAGAATCTGTATATTTATATTTGTATCTCTAAAATTAAGTATTTTTATCCCTAGAATTAAAGACAAAAAATTAGGATAAATAATCCTTCAATTATAAGATCAATTTTAGGAAGATTTAGTTTCCTAGCTTACCCACTAGTTGGTTGTATATAAATCTAAAGTGCTTGTATAATTCTTCATAAGTAGTTTTTTAATATACATTCAGTTTTACTCTCAGTTTTTCACACAATTTTATTTATTAGTTTTTTCATAGATTCCTCCAAAATTCCTTGCTAGCTAGTCTAAAAACATTCTTAGTTGAAATCGCTAATTCTAAATAGTTTAAGAAAAAAATCTCAAAATCACCAATGTCTTCTTAGGTATTATCTAAAATTAGCTAATACATAAAAAAAACCCTAAACAAGAACTGAAAAGATCCTTAACCATAATTTAAGCAAGATTAAAAGCCATTTTTTCTTGGCCAAACATTAAAATCCAATTTCATTGCACTACAATTATGCTCAAAACAGCTGTGGACCTTTTATGTGTAGGATGATGGACATCATCAGATAAAAATTATGCTATCCAATTCCGATGGGATGATTTTTGGGCTAGGAGTAGAGATGGCAACAGGGAGGCCAGGTTTGGGTTTGAATTCAGTCATTACAGAGTTAAGTCAGTCTTGGGTCATGAAATTTTCAGTCATCTTGGGTTTGGGTCACTTCAAGATTGGGTCATTTCTAGTTTGGGTCACTTCAAGCATGAGTTATTTTTGACTCATGTTTTGCTTTCAAGTTAATTTGGCTTGAGTGTTTTAAAATGAACTTGAATTGAGTCTAAGTTTATGTCATTTCTTTAACAATTAAATTAAAGTGATATATATTCTAGACGTATCATTTATTTAATTAAATTGAAGTTCATTATAAGAAAATAATATATATTTTGCTTAGTTTAATTTTTGGGTCATTTTCCAATCAGGGTCAGGTTCAAGTTCATTGATCAAACAATTCAGATTCAGGTCAATTTTGAGTTTGGTTGATTCGGCTTTGAGTTGGTTCAGGTTTGGTTTCTTGAATTTTGGAGTCAATTCTGGTCGGTATAAATTCAAGTTTGGGTTTGGATTTGAGTTAGCTTTGTCAGCTCTAGATAAGAGGTTGTTAATCCTCAATTTCATGTTGCTATTTTATCCCTATGGTATATTTCTTTAAAAATTGTATTTAACATACAATAATGTGAGGAATAATTTTGGCCAATAACCAAAAAATAATCCTATCCAACTCTTGGTAATCTTGCATATAGAAATCATGGTATAGGATAGAAAAAATGATCCTATCCCATTCTTTTCTTTGCAACAAAATATATATGATAGAATGATATCCTCTAATGCCATCTATGTCAATATCGCATCTTATTTTATACTTGCATCATTTTATCCACCAAATGCATACATAATGTACATATTGCAGCATCCAGAATAAGCTCAGTATATAATGCAGCACCAAATTAAATATGAAACTTACAGTGAACCACCGGCAGCTGGACCAACTGCTTTGAATAGGGACATAGCAGACATTGAAATTCCATTTGCAGTCCCTCTTTGCTCTTGCTTCTGATATCAGGGTTAAGCAAAGCTTTTAACTCAATACTTTTACTTACATTATATAAATAACTTAAAACTACAGAAATCTTATATACATCAGCATACACATGTATGAAAGAAGAAAGCAGTATTACCACAGCTCTGTTTTGTAGAAGGAACAAGCCTGTAGTGATTGATACCTGATTACATTTTAGAAATTGATACGTCAAATGTATAAGGGAAACCACAGGCAAGTATGCACATTCCTTTTTTTCTCTTTTATCCATCTTTGAAAACTAACCAGCAACTATTAATATTTTACACAATTTAAAGAAAAGGTCTATACGAAAGTAGTGAAGATAGACACAAGTATTTCCTTTGTTCCATCTTAGGAGTTTATGAACTTACAAGTCTGTGTCTATATCTAAAATTGTCAGCTCCTATTTGCACAAAGATGTTTGTAGTATTAGAAAAAAGTATACAAAGAGAAGCTCAGATCAAATATACATAATAGTCACAATCAAGGTTTTTCTTTATCTCAAATCTAATTTTATACTGCATCTGTGATGCTAAGAATGAGGATGTTTTTGCTGACACAATCTAAAATCATCTAATTAAGATTTTTGACATTAGAACCAAACAAAAAGGCAAGCAAACCAACTAACACGCTAACTGGGAGACTGTGCCTCTCTGTCTGTGTGCATTATAAAAATATACTCATCAGACCTAAATATTATTTGCTCAACATTCATTATTGTAAAGACCCAAAACTTCAATAATCTAAATCCAATTGATTGCTTCAAATATAATAGAGAATAGAGATCATAGGGATAATACATAAAAGTCTAGGGCTAAAGCTGTATTATGACAAAAATAGCAGGAGGCATCAGAAGAGTTGCTTAAGGATTGGTCAAGAAATAGTCTCCAAGTATTGTCAAGCATGTCTTTAGCTAGTCCAGATCCCATTCTGTCAACTAGAAATAGTAAATATTAACTAATTTCAGTTCTGATAAATAAAAATGCATTTAAAATTGGCATAATATAATACCTAACAAGATGTAAACAGAGTGATAGCTTAGTTCACAACGATTTAATACAAAAAGATGAAAAAAAAAACTTGGGAGCGTATCAGGAACAAGAAGGCCAGAATGAAAAGGCATAAACTGTTTTGTTTCCCTCTTTACATTCCTACGCACTCAATGATTGCTTTGTCATGAATTCTCAATAGACTGCCTACAAAATACCACTTGTTTTCTCTGCAACCTTCAGAATGAAAGCAAAGAGGCAAAGACCATTTGTTAGTTCTTGTTCTTTCTACAAAGAATTCTGGTATGAAGTTCTTCCAACAAATGAACGATGAGTGACCGGGATTTTGGGTTTTTTTTTTTTTTTGGCCAATGGGATTTTGAATTCAATTATTGGGATTTCTCCATTGAGTAGGGTCATTTCGGGGGAAGTTGATCATTTATGATGAAAAAGATGAGCTTCAAGAGAATGATTCAAAGTTCTTGTAGAGTGGAACCAGGCAGTTCCAAGCATGAGATAGATCTTCCAAAGAACAAGGCTTTTTTCGAATAAGCCAATTCATTTGGAACCCTGCGGATCCACTCTTTTTCCTATTCAAAGATCAACCCTTTGTCTCTGTACTTTCACACTGAGAATTTTTTGTAGATGAAGAGACATCAAATGGGCTTCTTACTTCCCAAACAGATCCTCCTACATCTATAAATAAATGTTGGTTTATCAAGAATACGCAATAAAAGCACTTCAAATTGTTGATTCATTGCCAAAGATGGCTTACAACCAATAGTTCCTTATCTAATGGATTTTTCCGTTCTAATAGTCCATTCAAGAGTTATCAGTATTTATCAAATCTATTTCTATCTAATGGAAGGCTGTTGGATCATATGACAAAGACATAGTCGGGAAGAGGATGGCTTTTCCCAAATGAAATGAAAATTGGATTCATGTAAAAGGAGAAAGGTTTCCCATTACTTAACCGGAAAGATATGTGGCCATGAAATAGGGATTAAGTGGAACGAATTGATGGAATGGTAGAGTTGTGGAAACACCTGTTTCTTCCATATTTTGGACCTTAGCTCCATGGAACAATATGCTACTACTAAAACATGGAAGAAATGAAATCTTAGATCAAAACACTATGTATGGGTGATATGAATTGCCTAAACGAGAATTCTTGAACAGCAAACAACCAGAGCTATTACTCACCGCATCAAAAAATTTCCATTAATGAAAGATGTAAATCCATTGGAAAATAACAAAATACGCAAGTCAGACGAAATGGTTGTTGCTATTTGCTCCCATAACGAATCATTGGTTTAACTGAATAACTAAATAAAATAGATAGACCTTTCTCTTCATCTCAAGTCAATGGATCTTCTCAACTAGAGGATCCCCTACATGGATAATACACATTCCAGTTGACCGAGCCTAATTCTAACTGTTTTGTTCCAAAGCAAAGATATCAGCCCAATCACATTTATAGAGGAAGACCTTCACAGTTCAGGTGCTTAAATTTGCTTAGTCTGTCTATTATATAAATGATCTGGAGAGAAACAATGGTAAGAAGCATGGTAAAACTCCTAATTCTGTCAATAATCTAGACTATTGACTTGCTTCTATGATCATATCAAGATGCAGCAGCTACTTCCAGCTAGCAGCCACTTCAGCTAATATTGAATTATATAAGCAAAGGATTCAAGTTTGATTTTCTTTCCTGTGGTCTAGTATTAGAAAGCTGTATATTATCGGTGGTTTTTTACCTCTGCAACTGAATATTTGCTTTGTATGAACAGTAGAAGTATTTCCCTGCTCGGTTAAATAAAATTTTATATCATCACAAAAAAGTGCATTTAAAACACTTAACTGGAGCATGCACTTACAGAGAGCACATTCTTCAGCACAGATGCAGAGTCAATCAAGAGCATGAGGCTCAAGCCTTTTAGCATAGCTATAAAAGGGTAAGTGAACAGCAATGGTATGCTCAATACCTACAAAGGAACAGGTCAAATATCACATAAAATAATTTACGAAAGAAGGAAATGACATATAAATATCACAAAAAAAAAAAATTTTGAGCATGAAGGAAATACCGCTCCAATGCGAGATACCATTACTGGGCCCAAATTCCTCTCGATGAGTGGGTATAAAAATAGTTGGAAGAGCAGCAGACCACAGCCTGGCAGTTATAAGACTAAAATGAAAATAGAAATGAAAAAAGAAAAAAGTTATTGATGCAATGCTAAGAAACATATTGGATACCTTTTTGTGTATTAACGTATATGAGAGATATGCATTTTACTAATAGGAAATTTCATGCTGTAAAACAGATGCTTTTTTACCATCTTTGCAGTAAAGTTATCATCATTTAATGTTTATCCAGAAGTTCCTCAGAGCTTGTTTTAAGATTTTTATATGCCAATGCCAAGGCTATTTCCTGAATATAAATTTTCGGTATGGGAACCACCACCAGTACCCTTAATTCTGGACATAATGATTTCAAAAAGCAAGAAAAGCTCAAAAAAGTATCCCACCAAGGATAGTACAGTGAGGTAGTTCCTGCTATAAGAATATAGGAAGAAGTAAAATTCGTTTAAGAAAAATTCAGCAGAAATAGCGATCATGATTATTTACATAAGTTCCCTGAGCAATTTCATTTTTAGAGTGTCAAGGTGAAAGCCCATGAACCTTATGGTGCAAATTCAATGTACTTCTCTGGCCATTAATGCAATGGTGGCTTATGCAAATCCTAGTGTGTTTTCAGAAAACTTTTATCTGCCGAAACTAAAACTAACCCCCAATATCTAAACATCTTATCCTCATGCCAAGGGAGACCAAAACATTAAGCAAAGAAGATGGTTAAGACCTGAAAGTTAATATTCAAAGAGAAAGTGGATCTGATAGACAATATTGACCTTCTTAATTGCTACATAAAGATAAGAGATTGAAGATTTCATTTGAATAATATTTATATGAATTGCTGTTAACATGCAAATGGTAGTCCTACAAACCTGAAATTGCAAGTACTTCACCAACATCTGTAGTTGAATAGCTCAATCCTCCATTCTTCCTAGGACTGACTGCCCACAGTGAGAAAATCTGCAAAAGGATAGCCAAGAGTAAAAAGTTGAAACCAAGACATGTAAATTAGCTACTATGGTGCATGATTCAGGTGTAAAAGAAAATAATTCCACACTGAAAGTGGTGAATTGCATTTACAAAGCTCTCAGAATTCAGTTTTGCTACAGCAACAAACGTCTCCTCATAATCAATCCCGTAAAACTGCGTGAACCCTTTAGCCACAAAACGAGCTCTGAATCTGTTCTCACTTTTATCTATATTGTGTTTGATAGTAAAAATACACTTACATCCCACAAGGCTTTTTCCTCTAAGAAGATCAGTAATTTTCCATGTGTCATTCTTTTCAAGTGCTTACATTGCTTCCATTACCACAGCCTTCCACTTTGGTTGTGATGGTATTTGGTACATGAACATCAGTTAATGATGTAACCAGTGCCCGATAAGTAAGAAACAACCCTTCATAGGAAACAAAGTTACTAATAGGGTGCTGAGTACATGATTACACACCTTTTCTTATAGTAATGGGCTGATCAAGATCACTAGAAAAATCATCAGAGATAGGTTCAGTAATATTGTTACCTTTATGAATTTCCAAAGTCCTTGGATTTGGTTGAGAATCTTGGTTCTATGTTGGATATGTATAGGTCCCTATCTCCTTTTAAGATTTCGATCTCCTTGAGTATATAATCATTACCTTAGCTTTTGTCTCTTGCACGGTTTCAAGAGATTTTAGAGACTCAAGATGACTAGTAGACTCAGAATAAAAAGAATAATTATTCGAAATGGGAATTTGAATTGGCAAACAAGTAGAAGAAGGATCAGATGATGGCTCAATCTCCCAAAGTTGTTATTCCCTAGAACTTTCCCCCTGAATATCGACTTTGGGATAGAATGGATGATTCTCAAAGAAGGAGACATCTATAGAAGTGTAAAACTTTCTGGTAGTTGGTGAATAACATTTATAGCCGTTTTAGTTAGGTGAATAGCCAAGAAATATACACTTGAATGATTTGGGGTCTAGTTTACTATGTCATAGTTGGTGTATATGAACAAAGGTATTACATCCGAACACTTTGATTGGTCTAGAGGAAATGATTTGGAAATGAGGGTAGGTTTTGAGAAGTGTTTGACAAGGGGTTTGGAATTTTAGTACTCAAGATGGCATCCTATTGATAAATAAGGCTGCTGTCAAAATTGCCTCTCCACATAAATGTTTCAAGAATGGGAGGCTAGCATAATAGATCTTGCAACTTCTATCAAGTGTCTATTCTTTCGCTTGGCAAATCCATTTTGTTAAGGAATTTTAGTACATGAGCTCTAATGAATAATTCCTTGATCTAACAAGATCAAAGAACTGAGTGATAGTATTCTCGCCTATTATCTGTTCTAAACACCTAAATTTTTGCTTAAATTTGAGTTTGCACCATCTTGTTAAAATTTTGAAATATTGAACTAACCTTTGACTAGTCTTTCACGAGGAATAGCCATGTAACCCTCAATGGTCCCAAAACATCGCTATGGATCATAGAAAAATGATGAGTTGATTTGTATGGTTGACTTGGATATGAATTGCGAGTGTGTTTGGAAAATTGACAAATTTCACATTGATAAGATTCGAAACCTTTATTGAATAAATCAGGGAATAGTTTTTTGAGGTACAAGAAATTTGGATGTGCTAAACGATAGTGCCATAACATGATTGTATTTTCTTTAATCTTACTAGAAAATGAAACCAAACAAGCACTCTTCCATGATCCTCTCTCATCTCTAAGGAGATAGAGTCCAACACACATTCTAGCATTGCCAATCTTTTTCCTCGAATCCAAGCCCTGAAATTCACACATGTTAGAAATTTAGTAACATAATTAAGATCTCTTGTAATTTTACTAATAGACGGAAGATTGCAATCTAAATTAGAGACATGAAGAACAGAGTCAAGTGTTATGTCCTTTGAAATAATGACTGAACATGTCCCAGCTACTTGGAAGAGTGACCCATCTACTATTCGAACTGTGAGGTTTTCAAAACATTGGTTGTATTCATGGCACACTGATGCATCACCAGCTATGTGGTCTGATGTGCTTGAATCAACAATCCAAGATCTTGATTTTCCACTTTGCACAAGTAGAGTATTGAAAGAATTACTTTTTTGTGCAACAGACGCTGTGCTTACAACTAACCTAGTGTTCTGAAGAGATTACTGAACAATTTTCTCAAGAAGTTTCAACTACTTTTTACTGAACGAGCTTGATCCCAAGGGTGTTAGAGTTGCCTTAATGGTGGCAGAATTTCCATGACTCTCTCGATTTCGAGTAGAATGTGGTTTTTAGTCAGCAGGTTTCCCATGGATTTGCCACCAATTTTCTCATGTGTGTCCTGCTTTTTGACGGTGGTCACACCAAGGCCTGTTACCTTTCTTCTGTCGATTATCACCACCTTGGTAAGATTTTGGTCCTCATACAGCAAAGGCTGAACTTTTTGTGTCTTGCGGATTGCATGATGTTCTTAGCATCACTTTCCTTCTACTCTCTTCTCGACGGACTCAGAGAAAACTTCTCTGATGCTAGGTAATGGCTTGATGCTAAGAATTCTCCCACAAGCATTATCAAGGCTTTTGTTTAGACCAAGTAGAAACTTATAAACTCGGTCCTTCTTTATTATTTTCCTATATTGTTGGCTATCGTTAGGGCACTTCCGTGCTATTTCTTTAAAGATATCTAATTGCTGCCGATAACAAATTAAGGAATTAAAATATTTCGAGATAAAGGAGTCTCCTTGCTGCAAGTCATGTAGAGTGCTTTTCATCTCAAACATTGCAGATGTATTGTCTAAGTTGGAGCAGGGTTCTTTTGTAGCATCCCAAATCTCCTTGGCAGTTTTGTAGTATATGAAATTCTCACCAAACTCATTGGTTATAGAATTGATGAATCACGACATTACCATGTTATTCTCCAACTTCTAGGTTCGATACTTCAAGTCATTCTCGCGGGGTGAAACAGCTATTCCCATGAGCTAGGATTCAAATAGCATCATATAGCGGTATAGCGGCTACTATTTCGTGATAGTGCCACCATCCGCCATCGCTATTGAAGGAAAAACGGAGAAGAATTTAAATCTCATTAATAGCGGCATATCACGGCCACAAATTACGGTGTAACATTGACTAGCGGCAATATCAATCCGATATTGCCTGCTACTCCGTTTTTCATTCAAAAATTCAAGAAAAAAAACTTTTATTTGACTGTGGTTAAAAACTTAAAATAAAAGTAGCAAGCCAAAAAATAAACATCAATTCACAAATTTAGGAACAAAAAAACCCACAAAACTTAAACTTCAAAAGATATCAATTCTCTCAAATTCAACTTCAATCAAGATCAAGCACATGCAGTTTAAGGTAAGCAATTAATTCAGCACTCAAATTTTTTTTTTTTAAATTTCAAAATTTTGTCATGATTTTATATGTTTGGGATTAGACTGGGCTATGGGGCACTGCTAGGGAGTTGCTGAGACTTAAAATAATAGACAAAAGATGAGAGTGAGACTTGAGATTGAAGGAGATGAGCAAATAGCACACACCAAAAAAAAAGAGAACTAAGAAATGGGGATGAGGATGAAGGTCTGGAGAAAAAATTTATTGAATGCAAAGTGAGAGGATGAAAAATTGTGTGGATCTGTGCAATTTAGCCAAGAGACAAAGGAAGTAGACTTAAGGCTATTGTTGTTGAAGATTGCCCTTAACAAGGAGGCTGCCAAGTTTGATTTACTGTAGGCCCATAAAAAATAATTCTCTTGACCCATAAATAGTAATGCTCTTGCTTAATTTATGATGTCTAATCACTTGTTAGCTGATTTATTCGCAATATAGTTCGACAATAATTTGATGAGTACTATAATTAAATAATTAAATATATCATTCGTTATGATTATTTATTTTTTACATGTTTATTTATCTCTTGTTATTTTCTAATTATCATATGAGTTATTTTTTAAATATGAATATTTTACTATAAATATTTTTTCTTAAATAAATAAAACACATGACATGACATAAATTACTTTAAAAATCATAAGATAAGAGTTTTTATGATTAATAATTAAAATTATTATGTTTTATAGCCAGTTGAGCAAAATTAAAAAAATTCACGAGCACGATAGCTACAATGACCATGAAGGTCTCCATTATATCTGCAATCATGACAAACGCGACACAACCGAAAATGTGATCGATATCGCAATTTAAATCCATGCCCATGAGATAATCTTCCTTACCTTTTCCATAGACAACTGACTGAGACCACTGGATAAAGTTTTGTCCATGGAGTTTGGGGCCAATTATAGGCAAATTAGGGGGCTCAGACATACCTGTACTACTAGCCATGGCATAGATAGAAAGAAAAAAATATAAAAGTTTTGATGGTCCAAGATGAACACTCTGATACCATGAAGAAATTTATGAGAATGTTATTTATGAATTCTTAAGAAATTTTCTAAAGTATGAGAGTATATATATAGCTAAAGCATCAAATCTGGCAAATCCCATGATATCCTAAAGATAATAACAAATCACCTAAAAATCATCTAACAATAAATGGAAACTACCAAGTGGGAATTTGATCAATGAACCAAATCCCTTTTATTTAGAAAACAACCAGAATACTAAATGAATGATACCTAATCAAATTTGGTTAGGAATCAGTTTTCCATAGTTACATATTCAATCTTTACTCTCGTCACACAAAGGTCACAATAGTGAAGATTTACAGCTCAAATAGACCTTTAAGTAAATAAAGCTGAAATAAATAAAAAGAATTAGCAAGTATGAATGTGTAGGAAATTTAGGCACAAAATTTTAAATTGTTTCAATATTAAAAAATCCTTAAATGAAATTACCTCAGCATAGGCCATATCGTGGAGTTGGAAAACACAATATATGATAATTGATGACATTAAAGGCCAGTTTTTCAAAAGGTTCTGTTGAGAGGTTCGATGTCTTCCTTCAATCAGTACCTTTTCATTTGCATTGGGCTCACATGTGGAGGTCACTAATTCATCATTTACCTCATCACTTTCTTTATCATATCTCTTATGGATGTGCAATGTCTCCTGCGACAAAGTCAAACTCCATATTAATTTGTCTATGCCTTTTCTATGTAGAATATAGGCTAAAAAAGATAATAAAGGAAGCAGCATAAGACGAAATTTCAAAATCCATACTATACAAGAAAAAATAAAAGAATCATTAATTCTTTGCCACTCTTCTATTCTCTATGACAATTATCAACTCTAGTACTCAAATGTGTTCCATAAATTCCACCCTCAATTGACTGCAAAGTATTACACTATTGCTATGAATATAAAAGACATCATCAAAATGGTTTTATTTTACTAGGTTTAGGTTTGGAGTTTCTTGTGGCCTTATATTTACATTGGTTATTTTTATACATTGCCAATTGAGAAATAGATAATCAAAATGATATCAAAACCAATTTTGAAGGCCACATGATGGGCCCATTCATTTTGGTTGTTTAGTGCTCATGCAAGGGGAGTTTTTAATTGATGTAATCCCCACATTGATTAGGCATTTATGTTCAGAAACAAGTTTGTTTATTGTTCATTTGTAGGTTTGTTTATAGGTTAATTAGAAAAAAAAAATTATCTTTTACATAATTTCTTATAATTCTTTTATTTTATTAGTAATTTTTTAACTTCATGCCTTCAAATGAGAACGTTTCTTTACTGTTCTAAAGAGCAATTTAGCCCAACGGTTCTTTACAAGGCTTGACAAAAGACAGAAAAAGGAAAAACCTCTAAGTCAAATGAGCTCTCTAGTCTCTACCACCAAGTAACCACTCACATCTCCAAATGGCCACCCCTCTATTTGCCCCTTTCATCTCTTCTTGAATCTCGACTATTATCTTTTGGGATTATCCCTTCTCTTTAAGGTTTTGCTTGGTAGAAAGGATGGAATAAGCTACAAGGTAGGAAAATGGTTATGAATCTTAACCATTGGATTAACAAGTTTTCCATACTTACCCCTTTCCATCCTTCCTACCAAGCAAAGCCTAACACTTTTATCTTTCATCTCCTTAATTTACCCCCAACTTCTCAATACTAATCAATCATCTTGTGGGCACAAATAACTTAATCAGCTACCACCATAATTAGCAGTCTCTATATTTTAGTACTCTTCTTTCTATCTTCATTTTTGTCAATTTGGGTCTTAGTGGGATTTTGTTGATTAGTTGTTCACAAACTTGCTAGTTAATTATTGAGAATAAGTCCTTTAATGTTCACAAACAAGTTCATTTATGCTAGTTGTTTTGAGCTTGATCCAATCTCGAATTTAGCCAAATTTTAATTGAGCCAAGCTTGAACAACTCCATATTTAAATGAGGCGAGCCCAAAGGGAGACAAGCTTGGCGAGACTTGGATCATTTACAGCCGTATACATATAGCACTATAGGACATCAAATTCATTACGTTAGTCCAAATTCTCTATATGGGCTTTTATTATCTTTCTAATAGTTCAATTAGAAAGAATTGATGTACGATAATATTACAAGAACCAAAATATAATATAAGCAATCAGTACAGAAAATAGTATCAAAACTACTTGAAAGCAATATATATACATAATATGAAAGAAAGTTAAAAGTTTGCTAAGGTAACATACTGGAAGGGAACACGAGATCAAAAGGACACCAAGTGCGAAAAGTGATATCAAAAAGCATGGTAAGAAGTAAGGAAACCTGTGATATAATTGCAATTCAGAATTTTAGCATTTACTATGAATCAGAAAATATTGCGATACTGGAAAACAAAAACCATGTAAGAAGATTATAAACAAGAAAGGTATCACTTACCTCCCAAAAAGGGATTCCTTGGCAAATATATGTGGAAATTTCTCCGCAGGCTTCCATATATAAAGTATAAATTGATCAATAAGTTGGAATAAAGAAAACAAAGACAAATCTTCAAAGTTCATAATTGTTAAACACTAGGATCCCAGTCTCAATATCTTTTTGTTGAGTGCTGTAATTCCACATTAGTTTAGTTTTGGGTGTGGTTTTATATTCAAGTTAAGCCTCTTCACCTATTATCAATTGGTTTATGGTTGAATGCTTAACACTTTCTATATAATATATTTGCGCTCAAAGTGGCATGTTCTCCATAAAACCAAATCATTCTCATAAATTACTCCAAATTAATTTACCTCATCACCTAAAATAGTATCTTGTTAATGTCAAACAGGCATTCTCAATGGAAAGCATTAGAAATATCTTGTCTTCAATTGTGCAGCACCAGACAAACATCAAGGAAAAAAAAAAAATAAGGATAGAGCCAGAGATAGATGTTTTGATTCATTTTGTCTCAATCACAAAAAATTTTGCACCTTTTTTTTTTGGTCAAAAAAAATTTACAACAGTTATTAACATGAAGTTTCAGAGACTGGTAAAGAGAAATGCCCAGGACTTTCACTAACGCTACTTAGTCTTTGAATAAACTTCATTATTTGAATTGGGAAAAATCTCCAATGTATCTAGATAAAGCACCAAATGTGCAACTTACTTTCACAAAATTTAGTTCACTTTTTCTGAATAACTTACTCGATATCTATCATGTTTTTTATCTTATTGTTGCACATGTGCTTATTTATTACTCCCCTACTTCAAAACCAATAAAAAGGCACCATTCTTTGCTTATGATAGAACTCATCTATTGGATAATAAGAGAAAAATACCTGTGCAAGAAAACCTCCAAGAGCTGGACCGATGACTAAGCCAATACCCCATGATGTGCTAATCTAAACAGTATATTCTTAACATCATATGTATATTTTAAGAATTCAATGCAATCAAGACAAGGAGAAACCCCTTACAACAGACATTCCTAACGCTTGATATTCCTTATGGCAAACTTCAGAAGCATATGCCTGAACACAATAATCAACTTCATGTTAACACAAATAATCCCAAATTATAGAATTGTAGGAGAACAATACGTCATAGACAATAAAGATTTTTTCTTTTGATACATAAGGAGGCCTATTAGGTGGGCTACTAAAGGAAGCTAGCCCTCAGCTATCATAAATCCCATTGCCTCCCCTTTCCCTGCCACCCCTAATTCCCAAGATTTGAACCAAAGACCTCCAGGGTGAAGTCTCAAGCTCTAACTATTGGGGTATCTCCTTAGGACATGGAAAATAAAGATTAACCATATGCCACTTAAACTAACCACATAGCATACAAAATAAAAGGGATAATGAAAAGGCACACAAAAAGTTTCTCATTATTGAATCATCTTGAGACATTTCGACCAAGGAAACATAATCATCTTAGGTCATCCATAAACACTTTTATCTCTATTAGCTTTGTGAGCAGCAATTGGCAAGGGGTTTGTAAAGTCAACATGTCAAATTGCATTATGGGATCAAATTTATAATAAGTTGTCATGGGCCCATCATAGAAGAGGCATGACAACTTCTCACTCGATACAACTCTCATCATTTATGTTATTTTTAAGTCATATACTTCATTTTGAGAATATTGTTTTGCCTGCATTTGAATGACACGTTTTAGACACATTGGTATTCTAGAATACCAACAATTAAAACTTCACTTAGAAAAAAAGACATCAAGGATTTCAAGTGTAACCATGTCCTTCTTCACTTTCAACCATCCAAGATCAAGTTTTGTCATGACAAACATCTTGTAACAATAGTACAAGAAAAAGATCCCTCATATAAATTTAGCCCAATGACATTAAAAGCAATGTCAATAAGTACTTTGGAATGATGCAGCCATAGATTCTATTAAAGCCAACCCCCAAGCAAACTATCATGTGGTGAAATGTGATTATTCTCCTTTAATTCTTTTATAGGCCACTAAGAAATAGAATTGTCATTTTCTTTTGTTATTCATACTAGTAACATTACCCTAGAAAGTAAATCAGGCCACAAAAGGGAAAAGGAAGATGGAAGGAAATTGTCAATAGGAAAAAAATAAATAAATAAAATTTTCTTTTCAAAAAAGTATATATATATTTTTTTGCCAAGTGGAAATTTTTTCCACATCATCCCACTAGTTGTCAAAAAATTTCCAGATGGGTGACATGATTAACCACAGTTAAGGTCTCCATCCAAAATAGCACTTAATTAATGAAAAAAAAAAAAGAAAAAACTTTGTAAGGGCTCAATTAGAGGTGTCAAAAACCTTGCCCATGGCCCAGTCACCAGGTAAGCCTGATGCAATTCAAAAAATATTAAAAATTTGTTTGAGTATTCATATTTTGATATTTTAAATATATTTTAGAATTAAAATTAAATAAAAAGTTTTATTAATTAAATAATATCCCAAACAAGGCCAGGCCTAGGCTTGAAAATTCCTGTCCAAGGCTTGGCTTGAGCCACGCCAGGCTACAGTCCTGGCAAACTAACAGGTTCATGGACAAATTTAGGTTCAATTAAGAAAACATAATATTATAAGGGCTTAATTAGACCCAATAAATGTACAAGGGCTCATTTAGATTTTTCATAATAGTGTAAGGGCTTTTTCCATATTTTAGCCAAAACAAATCTATCAAATATCTACTTGTTAATTATCCCAAAACAAATGTCTACTTGTGCGTGTATAAGCTCCTTTTACACTTTAAACCATAAAAATACAAAACAAACTTAGGATTCCTTACCTTTTACTATGGTCTCACACACTCTCAATACTATGATCAAAGACAAACATATAGATTTCTTCTATTCTCTTTCCTATCCCTCTATATCTTTTATCTTTTGTCTTTTGTGCTACTCTTTCTCTCTTTAAACTGTACCCTTACTAGACAAACAACAAAACTTTTTAATCATGTTCAAGCTTTTTAAATTAACAATCTCACCAAAGCACAAAAGCATCATTCTCCTTGACAAACATCCCCAAGAACCAACTAATATTCCTGTCACTTCCATAATTACAAGACAACAAATTTCCATAATCGAAAAATTCAACAAGAAAATGAACTTGCCAATTAACTATTTTAAGATCTCAATGAAAGACGTACCCTCATTGGGCCAAGAATGCCACACAAACTTCCAAGAAGAAAGCGTGCAGAAATAGCAACCCAAAAATTCGTACTAAGGCCAAAAAGAGTGTTGAAAGTAACCCTGAGATAATCATCAAGACATGTGAGAGATAAAAAAAATAGATATGTAAAATTCTACTTTAAAGTAGCAAGAAAC
This sequence comes from Durio zibethinus, assembly GCF_047325235.1. Classification (NCBI taxonomy): domain Eukaryota; kingdom Viridiplantae; phylum Streptophyta; class Magnoliopsida; order Malvales; family Malvaceae; genus Durio; species Durio zibethinus. The sequence goes on from NC_143178.1 coordinate 14,605,371, forward strand.
CAGGCAAGAAAAAGAACAGCTGAGCATAATGCAAATGAAAATATAAAAAGAATTGCACTAACACTGAAAATGTGCCAAACACAATTACAGGCTTTCGACCATATCGATCAGCTATCATTCCCCAAAGAATAGAAGTCAAAGCTCTTCCAAACATAAAGGCAGATCCTTCAAGGAATGAATGATGCATAAGGATTAATGACAGTTTTTTAAACTAGACATCTAATAAATATGGATGATAAACATAGAAGAAATACTTACCTACATAACCAGCATAATAACCAATATCTTCCTCCTTGTTAGCAATATGGAAGTCCCTTATCTGTAGAAATTAAAATTCCAAAGCCCAAATAAATAAAAGGAGAAAACAAAAGCAACTGTGTCTGCTCCCAAACCCATGTTGAATACTCATTTATATAAGCAAAGGACACGTGGAGGTAGGGATCACTGTCAATGACATTCGAATAGGAAAGTGAACCTTGGAGCAAAATTTTATCCCCAACTTTAGCATTGTTCTATGCATTAAGAGAGCAGGTCCATACTATTATACTGAGAAAGGATGCTATGGGATAGCACTGAATCAGTTGGAACCAACATTTTTCGTCTTGTACCATTCCAAGTTGAAAAGTTGCACTAACTACATTTCTAATGAGGTTGAACGACCACTTCCCTTTTCATTAAAATATCTTGAGAATTACAGGATTCCACACCCTACTCCATTTTGGAGTACCTCTGAATTCCGATTGTTGTTAAATGGAAATTTTATTCATTAGGGAGAAATCCGAGGAAAGCTTTTTAGGCATAGTTGCTGAAACTATCAACATCATTAACAATAGTAATGGTTTCAACGTTTCCGCTTTGCCATACTTTTGCCTCTTGATTTTGGCTATTTGCATTTTACTTTTTGAAGAAATCCTATAAAGTAAAAGAAAAAGGTAAAAAGCAATACGATAATTGATTTAAAATGAAAAAATAATTAAAATATAACACAATTAGTTTATATACAAGTAAAATCATATACTTTCGGACCCCAAGCTTAATTTGTTCATGCATTTCCCCCACATCCCATGTTCCGGCTTCATTTGTTAAAAAAAAAAATTACATATTTTGCGTATAATCTTTCAAAAATTTTACTTGCTTCTTTATTTACTTTTAAGTATAACGTTGCTGATTTGAGAACTTACCATGAAATAAAGGAAAGGGAAAAGAGAGGAAATTGGTAAAGCTGCAAAAAGTTAAATCCGTCGAAGAGTTACTTATATGAATAAAACAAGAATTGCGAGAGACAAAGGAAAAAGGTTACCGGCAGCAAGGACAACGACCCAGACATAGAATAAATGCTTGAAGGGAACACCGCTGTTGGTCTCCTTAAGCTGCTCAATCTTGCATCCTGGGCAATTCTCAAAATACTTGTTTTTCCCGTCTAGCAATGCCTCTCTGTTGTCGACCATCTTGTTTTTTTCTTTTTTTCTTTTTTCACTGTTGTGATTTCATCGTATTCTCTCAACTCAAACTAAATTTCAATATTTGATTCCGACCTTCTCGGAAGTGGGGTTTTTAACTAGTGATTCTCTCAGACTTCGCCTACTGCCCTTTTTGCTTTTTCTACTTTGGCATATTTTTTCAATTAAAGAGCCGGATGCTGGGCATCATATCCCATTTATGATACGCAACGTTTTCTTTAACTTTTTTAATTTCATTTGGTTCAAATAACAAAAATAATAATAATAATTTTATTACTTTATTTCAATAAAATTTTATATTGTTATTGTAATTAAATAAATTTCATCTTTAATTTATATTCAAATAAATTTTAATTTTAATTTTTATATAACTAAATACTAAAATTTTCATTTGTAATTAAATAAGTTTTGAACATAAATCAATTTTTTATTTGAAATAATAATTTATTCAATAAAATAAAAACTTATTTTGATATAATTAAAGTATAAGTACTTATTTATAGAGTTAATAGTACTCCTAATCCTTAAATTTTAATCCAAATTTTATTTAAGTTTTTAAACTTTAAAAGGTTTTAATAGAATTTTTAATTGCTCAAAATTATCATATTATGGTCTTTTCATTTATGAAATCATTTATATATAATGACATCAACTAGCATCTCACGTGATAAATAAAGAATCAAAATAAATTTTTTTAAAAATTTAGGAATCAAATATGAAATTATATGTAAAATTTTATAAATTTCATATATATTTTATAAAATATTAAATTTAAAATTATATTTTTATATTTTTTATTGTAAGATAATTTATTAGTTATACTTTTACCTTTAATAGAAAATAGTTTTTAAAAATTAAAATTAAGTTAAAATTTTAAATTCTTTTTTTTAAATTCAATATCATTTTAAAAACAAAAAAATTATTCTCTATTAAAAATATTATTTTAGTCATAAATCATAATAAAAATATTATTTTTATCCATAAAATATATTTTTTAAAATATTAAATATCTTCTATTTTCTTTCTTCAAATATATTTTATAAAAAAAAAACAAGGAAAAGATAAAAATAATTTAAGAAACAATTGATTCTTATACATTTCAAATATATTTTATAAAATATTATAATTTTAAAATATTTTTAATTTTTATTATGATATGATTTATCAATAAATTAATATTTTTAATAGAAAATAGATTTTTAAAAATTAAAATTTTCAAAATAATTTTGTTAAAATTACATATCATTTTAAAAATTTTAGTTAAAATTTTTATATCAATTTAAAAATTAAATAAAAACTCTATGTCAATTTAAAATATTATGTAAAAATTTTCATATAATTTTCAAAAATAGATTTATTAATCTATTCAAAATATAAAAACTTTATATTCATATAAAATAAAAAATATAATTTTAAACATTTTTTATAAAACATATTTTATAAAATATATTTAAAAAGAAAAAATAAAATATATTTAATATTTTAGATAAAAATAATTTTTTAAGTAGAAAATAATATGTTTTATTATGAATTATGAGTAAAATGATATTCTTAATAAAATTTTTTTAAAAATATATTAAATTTTTAAAAAAAGAATTAGAAAATTTTAACTTAATTTTAAACTTTGTATATTTATTTTCTATTTAAAACAAAATTCGATCTAATAAGTTATATTATATTAAAAAATATGTAAATATAATTTTAAATTTAATATTTTTATAAAAAATGTATGAAATATATAAAATTTTGAGATAGTTTCGTTTTAGTCCCTAAAATTTGAAAAAATTTTATTTTGGTCTCTTATCGGCCACATTAAACGCTAATTAACATCATCATGTAATGCTCGCTAGTATTTGTTATCAATTTAGATGGTTTTATAAACGAAAAAACCAAAAGACAATTTTGGGCAATTAAAGATCTAATTAAAACTTTTTAAAGTTTAAGGATTAAAGTAAAATTTATGTCAAATTTTAGGAATTAAGGATGCTATTAACTCTTATTTAAAAAATAAAATTTTTAAAATTTTTTAATATTTTAATCTTTATATTTCTAACTTTAAATTAAACTTAATTAGATTGTGTGTCCAATAGATAAATACAATTGGAATATTTTTTTAGTAGGATGGCTATTTTAATATTACATAGTTAAATGTATCTTAGGTTTCTAGTTTATTAAAAAAAAAATATTAATTTGTTGGATTAATAAAATTTGGATCTTTTGTATATATAAAATAGTTTTTGATTTTTATATGGATTTGATGTTTTATTATTTTTTAGATTTTTATTTTTACATACTTTTTAACAAATTTTTTTTGTGAAAAAATAAACTATTATCAAGCATTTATGTTAGTTGTATCAATTTATATCTTTAAAATGGGGTAAAAAGGTGTTAAATCTTATGATTAAATAAAAATAAAACCTAAAAAAGAAAAGAGAAAGGGAAAGAAGAATTTAGCATAAATATTATATTTAAAAAATTCTTTAATTTACAATAATTATTTTTAAAATTTATTAAATACAAAAGTCTATTGATTTATTATTTAAAAATAAAAAAATATTGTACTTTCTATGACAAAACAAAGAAGATTTTACTAGTATAACTTAAAATCATATAAAAATGAGTTAAAATGTATAGTAATAAATTGATTAATATGTTACTTTGTGATATGTTTGAAAAAGTATTAAAGTGGGGTTGATTAAAGTTTTTTAGGCTAGAAAGTGGAGCTAAAAGTTGAGAAGAATGGATTACATACATCTTGTAAACATTAACCCAAGATTAGTGTGATAATCAAGACACTATAAATAAATATAAAAGATTCAACATACTTATTTCAATGGTCATTATCAATACATGGAAGCAAAACTATCACTAGAATGGCTAGATCTTTCTTTTCACTATTCTCTTATTGGCAACACTCAATCAGTAGTAACTATAACTCTTAGAAATGAAAAGGAGATATTAGCCAATTTTATTAAAACTTTAAAAGCTTCCTCATAAATGGCTTACTAGGTTAAAGGTTTACACAATCGTCAAATCACATTGACCTAGTAAGATGTGCAAAGCATATACTTAAGTGATTACATTAAATTATTTAAGCTCTCATACTTGTATCATATTAGGACTAAATCATCAGCCAATTTTATTAAATTATTAAAGTCACCAATTAATAGTAACCTACTTACGAAAAAATTCTAATATTCTCCCACTTGAATAATATTAATTATGTTGTTTGATTTTAAGAAAACTTGATTTAGAAAATAAGACTCCAGATTGATTTGTTTTACTTTGATGTGGCCATAATTTTAAAAATAATTTAACCTTTTAAGACAACATCTTAGTGATTCTATCTAATAAAACCATTTAATATCAAATCATGACAACTTTTATGCCTTTTATTGACATAAGACCAATCAACAGTTATAAGTACTAGTGACTTTATCAACAATAGATCTTAGTGTGGTTGTGTAGTAACAAAATAACACCTAAATGTGATCTCAATATGTTATTTTCATTGTCAATTCTCTTGCCAATTTTTTTAAACTTGTTGAGAAATCTCCACGACATCTAGATGAGCCTATATATCTCTTTAATATCTTAGAGGTTCCTTAATGGTATCATATATAAAGCATACTTAGGTGACAAAATAGTAATACTTAAGACAGACACTAAGTTTTATGATTTCACAATGCATATAAAGTTTTATGATTTCACAATGCATATAACAAATATTAATTTTCCATGTGTACATATACTAACAAAATAAAATACTAACATAAAATATAAAAAATCAACAGATGATGATCGTCATTCAAACATGGAATCAAATATCACATAAATATACCAAGCATAAAAAGAAAGGGTCCAACATAAAGGCAAATCATGATGTGTGAGTATAAAATAGAAATGATATACACTAATGAATTACAACAAAAGAACCTAAAATACCCATGTTCTCAACATGTTTACCAAACATTATAGGCTTTAATTCCGTAGTCAAAAGATTAGCAATCATATTGTTAGTCTCAATATGTTCAACAACAATCTCACTATTTTTCACAAAATCCTTAACTTTAAGATATTTTATCTCCAAATGTTTAAAATCAATAGTGCTATTATTGTTCTTAAAAAATAACACAATAGACCTATTATCATAATAAATCTTCAATGGTCTAGAGATGAAATCAACAATACGAAAGCCTGAAATAAAATTCTTAAGCCAAATTGCTTGCGTAGCAACTTCATTGCATGCAACAAACTCAACCTATTTGATGGAAAAAGCAAATAGTGTTTATTTCGCACTTTTCCAAGACAAAGCTCCTTTAAACAGCATAAAAATATACCTTAAAGTAGACTTCATGTCATCTTGACAACCAATGAAGTCGAAATCTATATACTTTACTATCTCTATGGGTGAGAAAAAAAAAAAGAAAACTGAAAATCGATTCAAAATAGTAATGCTTGATTCGATTCATATCAATTTTTTTCTTATTCTGTTTGGATTAAGTTCAGATATCAAATGTATATATTAGATTTGTATTGAATTTTAGATAAAAAAATCTAAAATCAAAAAAATCAAAATTATATATTTTTATTAGCTTTTATTAATTTAAATTTTTATAAAATAAAAATAATTATTTTCTACCTAAATATATTTAAAATATATTAAAACTTATATTAAAATAATATAAAAAAATTTAAATTTAAAAAATTGACAAATTAAATCAAATCAAATGGGTAAATTTCAATTCAGGTTGGATTGGATTGCATGGAAGTTTAGTTTGGATTCGGATCGAATTTTAAAAATTCATAATTTTTTGCATTATTCAAAAAACCAAACCAAACTAAACCAAATCAAATCATATTTGATCCGATCCATAATCACCCCTAACTATCTTAAGATTGTCCACCTTTTTGCATACCAATATATGGTATTTGGTATTTTACAAGTACGTCATCACTTTCTTATCAGCAATCAAATGATCCATACTAGGATTAGAAAAATATCTCTCAAGAACTCCCACTGCCAAAGTAGTATATGGCATAGTGAAAATCTAAAGGTACATAAGATTCCCAATTGCAATAGAATATGGTATATTCTTAATGGATTTGTTCTCCAAATCATTCTTTGGGCACTAACTAAAATTAAGTCTATCACCTTTCATAATGAGTGCATCCCTAGCCTCATAGTTTTGCATGTTAAATCTTCTAAACACATGATTAATATAAGACCTTTGTGATAGTCTTAACAAATTTTGAGACTATTTTTATGAATTTGAATCTAAGAACAAAAGAAACACCCCAAAGTTCATTCATATAAAAAGTTTTAAATAACATTTGCTAAGTTAATGCAACAAATTAATATCATTACAAACCATTAAGATATCAACCACATCTAAAATAAGAAAGATATTCTTACTTCTATTGATTTTAAGGTATCTACATTGATCAACTTTATTTTTCTCAAAACCAAAGGATGTAACTTTCTCATCAAATTTCAAATAACACTACCTAAAAGCTTACTTAAAGCCATAGATTGACTTTTTAAGCCAACATACTAAATACTATTTTCTAGATTTTTGAAACCTTCAAGTTGCACCATATAAACCTCTTCTTTAAGTCCACCATTGAGAAAAGGCCATCTTCATATCTATTTGATGAAACTCTAAATTAAAGTGGGCTACCAAGGCCATAATGATCCTAAAAGAATTTTTAGAAGACACTGATGAAAAGGTTTCATTATAATCTACTTTTTTCCTATGAGTAAATCTTTTTACCGTCAGTCTAGCTTTAAATCTCTTAATTTTTCCTTTAAAATCTTTCTTAGTTTTATGCACCCATTTACAACCAATGAGTTTACACCCTTTTAGCAATTCAATAAGCTCCCAAACACCATTTTGAACCATAGAATTCATCTTATCTTTCATTGCATCCATCCATACATCAAACTATGGACTACTGATATCTTTAACAAAATTCACAGGGTTAACATGACTGATGTCATAGTCTCTCTTTCTAAAATAAATTATATAGTCATTAGAGATGGCAAATCTTTTTTATTTGGAAGATTTTCTTAAAAGCATTTCAATCTTATTTTCTTGAACTTAAGGTACATCAACATGAGTAAAATCAATAGGATAAGGATTTGTATCCTATTGTCCTTAATCTTCTCTTTCAATGACCACCAGCATAATGTGACATTGTGTTACAAGTAAAAGAATAGAGATATGTCTAATAGGTTCATTGTTATCCACAACCTTTATTACACCCTTATTTTCACACCCTTATTAAACATCTAGCTCAAGAAACTTTGCCATTTATGACTCTACAACTTTAGTTCCATATGTAGAACAATAAAACCTATATAACTTCTAATGGTCTTAATACCCTATGAAAAAGCAACAAGTACTCTAGATTCAGTCTTTCTTTTAGAAGGATTATATATCTTAACTTTTGCAGGACATCCAAAAACTCGAAAGTGCTTCAACTTAGGTTTCCTATAAATTCGCAATTCCAAAGGAGTTTTACGAACAAATTTACTAGGTACTCTATTAAGTATACATAAGGCATTTTTAATAGCTTCAGCCTAAAAAAATTCAGGAAAAATTTCTCTTTCTCATCATGCTGTTCATCATATTTTAAGGGTACAATTCTACTTTTTGACCACACCATTTTATTCAAGACTACTATGTATAGTATATCAGGCAACAATCTTACATTCTTGTAAGTATTTGACAAATAATTTCTTATGTTGTCCAATTTCACCATGTTTACCATAATACTAACCACGTTAGTTAAACGTAATGACTTTGATGACCTTCCCTAATTGTTTCTCTACCTCAGTTTTAAAATTTTTAAAATTTTCAAAAGCATTAGATTTTCATCAATCAGGTAAAAACTCAGAACAAGAATAGTTGTCAATAAAAGTAACAAAATATTTGTTATCACACAAGGTAGACGTAAAAGGTCCTCTAATATCTATGTGCATAATTTCCAAAAGGTCAAAATTACAAGTTGCCCAATTTTTTTTAGTCTAAGTTAGTTTACCCCTTATGCAATCAACATAAGTGTTTAATTTTTCAAAATCAAAAGAAATAGGTAAAGTACCATTATTTATCAATCTTTGCACTCTTTCATTAGAAATGTGACCTAACCTTTTATGTCACAACAAATAAAAGTTTTCTTTAGTCAAATAACTTTTAGACACTGTCTTTTCAACATTATTGCAACTATATTCATTATTATAGGCCAAACACAATTTATATAAATTGTCAACTAGTTTAAGTTCATCAACAACATTTGAATTTAAAAACAAGTCAAATTTTCCATTTTCAATGCCAAAATAATAATCACGTTTGTCCAAAACAAAAACTAAAATCAAATTCCTCCTAAATGAAAGTACATGAAAAACATATTCCAAAATAAGTTCAAAACTAGATTCTAAATTTAAACCTATGGTTCCCAAATAACTAAGATCTACTTCACTATTGTTTCCAACTCTAAGTCTAGCCTCTTTCTCACTTAGCTTCCATTTACTTTTGAACCCATACAAGGTAATAACAACATGAACAGTTGCACCACTATCAAGACACCATAAATTTGGTAGGGCACTAACAAAATATATTTAAAACAAACAAGAGCTAGTAACTTACCTTATTGTTTATTCTTTTTCCTTAACCAAGCTTTATATTTAAGGTACTCATGTCTCATTTAAACTTTATGCTTGCAAGACAAACAATTGATATTTTTTGTAATGACAACTTTAAGACCTTATACCCTTTTAGTATGACCACTACCCTATCCCTTGTTATCTTGAACTTTCTTACGAGTATTAGGAGCAAATCTCTTCGGTTTTCTATAATTCTTTTAGTAACTAGGTTTGAAGTAGGTAAAAAAAGGTACTCTCACTCTTTTTTTTACTTGAGTTTTTCTTTCTTAAAGATACATTTTGAAATAAGATCATTAACACTCCAAACCACATTCTTAACATTATAGGCAAATTTGATCTGAGTGAACTAAATAAGGCATTAAGGGTATGATGAACAATGAATTTGTCAGAGATGACAATTTTATGGGAAGTTAATTTGATTAGAATGTGGATTATTCTCATGGTGGAATCTCTAACACCCTTTACACTATCATACCTCATACTCATAAACTCACTCATAAGGTCCATAGCCTCAAACTTAATGAATTTTTTTTATATCTATTGCCTACAGCATGGTAGAGATCCTTACACTATAGCGAAACATGTCTTTAGTGGTGTTTTTTCTTTGTTATGTTTAAATGCCACTAAACAATTCAAGATGTTTGCTAAAAATGTCACTAAGAGCATTAGCTATATCTGCCTTAGGAAAAATAGTTGCATTGTAAGAAAAAAATGCTACTAACTTTACAACATTTTTACATACAAACGCTACTAAATTTAGCAACATTTTTTTAACACAAATGCTGTTAAATTAGGAAATTTGTATTTTATTTTTTTCAATATTTACTATAATAATTAAAAAAATATATTGAAAGAAATAAAAAAGAATTTAAAATCATAAACTAAATAATATAAATATTTAAATATCTATATACATAGTTTGTTCCAATATGCATGTAACACAAAGTTTAATATAATAACATTCAAGTTATTTCAGCACATTGACTACAAATTTAAAGTGCATGAAATTGATGACCTCTTCGATTTAGAGCACTGTCATTTAATGAAAGATTTTTTTACCATGATCACTAGTGTACTCTAGAACATACTGAATAAAGTAAAACAAGTTTTTACACTTAATAACAAGCTATTTTTTATATGAAAAAATATAAATAGTTGCTAAATATAATACTTGACTTGGTGAACCACTTAGATTGTTTCTTAAAAATTGTTATTGCACAAAAGTCATAAAAATGTCAAATTGATCATGCAACTACTGAAATCTTACACGTTCTCGATCCATTAAGCATGCTTTTCTTCAATTTTAACACGCTTATCTCCTTAATAAGAAGATGTCATGCGAAGATTGACTTTTTAAGAATGTAAATTGCTGAAAGCTATGTTCACAATAGCTAGATGGTATTGGGTCCAATTGAAGGCCTCTAACCTGTCCATGTCTTTCTTTCTAATAACTTTTGCAAAAATTTGATTTTTCAATTCTTGTATATTGATAAAACAATCAGATTCTACTTCGATTTCAGCAACCATTTTTCTTTTGTTTTTTTTGTAAATTAATCAAATAAAGCTATCAAGTTTAACAATTAATTCATAATATATTTAAAATAGTAAATATTTACTTTATGTATAAAACGAATCCAAGAAATTACCATAATTTCTTATGTTTTGACATTTAGGTAAGATCCATATATTTTCATGTAAGTTAAATGAAAAAGTTCCACACGTCTTAACTTTTTCACCAACTCAATCTCCTATATAAAAACACATATTATTGTTAAACACACATCAACCATAACTTTTTCATGTATATCGAGCATGACAATCAAATTCAAACATTTAGACAAGTTTCATATCATGTATATAAGCTATCTAAATTGAAAAAACATAAATATAATTACAAATTACATTTTTGCCCTTTAATGGCACAAAAAGTATTAAACAGATGTAAACAATAACTTGTTCATGCATATCAATTGTGAAAACCAAGTTCAATTATTCGAACAAGTTATAATTAAACTTTAATGCATATCTATTTTAATGATTGCAAAATAGAAATATAATTGCAAAATTACATTTTTACCTTTAATGCCACAAAAAGTCCTAAACAAACATAAACAACAACCTTTTCACATCAACTATGGAAACTAAGTTCAATTATTCGGATAAGTATAATATCATGTATTGAAGCTATCCAAACTATTAAAATAGAACAATAGCAACAAATTTGTATTTTTGCCTTTTAATGGCATAAAAAGTTGTAAATGGCCATAAATGATAACTTTTTCACATATATTAACTGTAGAAACCAAATTCAATCATTCGAAAAGTTTAATATTATGTATTGAAGTTATCTAAATTGTTAAAATAGAACAATAATTGCAAACTTACATTTTTACCTTTTAAGGGCATAAAAGCTCTTAAATAGATATAAACAGTAATTTTTTCACACATATCAATTGTGAAAATCAAGTTTAATAATTCAAACAAGTTTAATATCATGTTTTGAAGCTATATAAACTACTAAAATAGAACAATAACTACAAACTTGCACTTTTGCCTTTTAACAACATAAAAAGTCCTAACAGACATAAACAATAACTTTTCACATATATCAACCATGAAAACCAAATTCAATCATTCAAACAAGTTTAATATCATGTATTGAGGCAATTTAAACTATTAAAACAGAATAATAATTGCAAACTTTTATTTTTGCCTTTTAACAGCATAAAAAATCCTAAGCAAACATAAATAGTAACATTTTCACACATATCAACTATGGAAACCAAATTCAATTACTTGGATAAGTTTAATATCATGTATTAAAAGCTATCTAAACTGTTAAAATAAAACAATAACTACAAACTTGCATTTTTGCCTTTTGATAGCACAAAAAATTATAAACAGACATAAATAGTAACTTTTTCACATATACAAACTATGAAAACTAAGTTCAATCATTCGAACAAGTTTAATACCATGTGTTGAAGCTATCTAAACTGTTAAAATAGAATAATAACTACAAATATGCATTTTTTGCTTTTTAATGGCACAAAAAATCTTAAACAGACATAAACCACAAGTTTTTCACACATATCAACTATGAAAACTAAGTTCAATAATTCAGATAAGTTTAATATCATGTATTGAAGCTATCAAAATTGTTAAAATATAACAATAACTACAAATTTACATTTTTTCCCTTAAATGACACAAAAATTCTAAATAGACATAAACTATAAGTTTCTTACTTAATGCTTAACTTATGTTTTCTTTTTGCTTTCTTGCAAAGTTTTTTAATCCATTCATGTGGCTATATTTTTGTTGCCTTTCACTGGCAATCCTAATCGTTTCTCTTACCTATTATAAAAAATAAACATATATAATAGAAATACAAATATTACTAACTAAAAATAGAAATCATCTTTATTATTGAAAATAATATTAAATGTTATAAATTAGTACTTTTTTTTTTTAGAACCAAAGTCTAACCAATTGTTCATATTCCTACCTAATCATACCATGAGGTCGTTTTTCCATTGTGGCCTTTACAATATTATTTCGATCAAAATACTTTTTCTTTAGATTATGCTTATAGTCTTTTTATTTCTTTTCTAATGACTTAAGCACAAATAAAGTAGGTATTTCAAGTAGAAATCTTGATTGTAACAATACAAAAAGAAAAGTTACAATTGATAAACCAACTTTAAAATAATTAATATTTCTAATATGTAATTAATTATACTAATACTTCATTAAAGTTTAAAGTATTGGTCTTAACTTCTGCTGGAACTTTATGCCATGTTTCATAATGAATAGGCAATTTCATTCCATTAAGGCAATCATTCTTAGAAATCCAACCAACAATTGACACTTTTCACCAATTGGTTACCTATTAGAGTTTGCAAATACTACAATACATTCGTTTAAAGGTAGTGTCCATAATTTGTTCAAAGTTATCTGACCTTTAGTCTTCATTGACCATTTTTATTAATTACAAAAAATAAAAAGTACATTAGTAAATTACCAATACTTTAGCAATTATAATCGATATCTAAATATATACCTGCATTTAAATTAGAAGCAAAATCAATTGGTGAGACACTATCAAACTTAGACCTCTCGTATTGCTAGATTTAGCATCAGTCAAAGGTTAGAAGCAATTGAGTTAGAAACAACAATGGCATATTTCCTTCTAAAAGATTTATTCTATGGCCAAGATCAACATATGTCGTAGATGATTCTGAATTAATATCTTTGATATGTACTCTCCTCAATCTACTTTTTGGCATTGTAACTTAGCTGCATCATAAAAGTGAATGAGTTAAAAGTTGAGAAGTTAAGACATTGTAAATATAACCAACGATATATAAAAAACATATCTAAAGAACATATATAAAGACATTCAGAAGTTAAGAAATCATAATCAACTATATATAAAGAACATATCATTTAATTAAATTAAATGATAATGTATGATTTACAATACAATAAATATATAAAAGCGAATACCACATAAATTACATAAAAGCACATATTACATTATGTTTTGAACATTCTAATTATGATCCATCATGATCATAAATGTCTTCATCAACATCTTTGTAGATCCATTGAGTAGAGGTAGTAGAGATATTTTTATCCAAGTTTTTTTCAGCCAAAGAAAAAAAATTCAATTTCATGTTCAACATCATCTTTAGTATCTAACCCCATATCAAATAAGTTTATTATTGTGTTAGGAAGAACAATAAACCAACCTAATTGTTTAGGGCCTTTAAAATAAAAAAGTTGTTTAGCTTGAGAGGAAAAAACATAAAATTCATCGATAAGTTGATGACGGTGTGATTTAATCAAGAAAAATTCATGATTGTTAATACAAGTTGATCATTCTTAATACCCTTTGCACTATATACATATCTATCCAACCACATCGAAGTAAGACAACCTTTCACTTGCTATAATATTCAAACTCAATGATATCATTAACCATGCCATAATAGTCAATATTTTCCTCTAAAAGGTTTGTGTCCCTAGCACTAGTATAGCTAGTAGTTGATGAAGTAACAATAACTCCTGAATTTTGTGTTCTTCTAAATCTTTCATGGGATTTAATATGAAATTTAAATCCATTGATAATGAAATCTTTGTATCATTTCACAATTTTTTTTTGGGCTTTATGCAAGACACTTCACCTCTTCACTAACACCTTTTCACTCTAAACCTATAAAGGTGGAATAAAATATATGTTATTAATTTTATTTATACCCTAAGCATTTCATGTACAATTTTTAAAATAGGAAGTATGGTATTACTTGCAGTTTTTCCTAACCATTCATGAAATTTTTTGGTGAACAACTTATTAAGCTCTCGAGGTTGAATCATCGATAATGTGCATAAGCTCTCAAATTGTTTCTATACTCACTACATGCATTAAGATCAAGTATTAACAATAAGAAAATTGCAATAAATTATGCTTAATAGAATGAATGATTTTCTCATATGAAAACTTACGTGTGAAATTATTCAATTGAGTCATGATGAAAAGAATATATTGATGTACCTGTATCTAAGATTTATAATCTAACTTTATTACTTCAGCTTTGTTTATTAGTGTCTAAAACTTTAAAAAAGATAAGTGCAGGCAAAGCCAATATGCTGCATACCAAAATTTCTTGATAGTCTATTAAATCTTATTTCAACATCTTTCAAATATCAAGAACAAAATCTCATACACTCATTTGCTAAATATCTTTTAGTAATAGAACATTTCAGATATTGTTTAGTGCGACAATAAGACTTTCTAAAAAAAATAAGGCATAAAACATTTGTCATATACCTTTTTAACTAAAATGGTATGATAAACACTAACAACTTAAGCTATTAACAAATAATACCTATTAATATGATATATCCATCAATAATAAATCGATCCACTGACCTTTGTTTCATATGAAAAATAGATAACCAAATGTATCATAATAATGACGAAGTTCAAAAAAAAAATCTTCTTTAAATGGCATAAAATAATCGCAACTTGATTTTGAAGTTTATTAAGCTCTTCTACATTTAGAACTTTCCTATATAAAGCATTAAATATGTTACTTAATTCAATTACAATTGAAGTGACTTATTTTGATATTGATAAATGTAAAGCAAATGGAAGTAAGTCTTGTATTAAGATATGGTAGTCATATGACTTTAATGAAGAAAGTTATTGCTTTTTCAAATTCACACATCTCGATATATTTGACACATAGCCATTTAAGACTTTCACATTTTTCAACACCTTACAAAACACACCTTTATTAATTTTAGACATCCAAAAACAAGTAAAAGGCAATCAGGATTCGTCATTAGGAAACAACTTCAGATAAAGGTCAGGGCAAATCCCTATGTCTAGTAGGTCAAACTAACTCTTTAAGTCATCTTTTAATATTTTATTCACAATGAAAATTGTCTCGATAAAATTTTTGCAAATGTTATTTTTTATATGTATCACATCAAGGTTATGACGTAATAAAATATATTCTCAATAAGATAACTAAAAAAAGATACTTTTTTTCGTAACTTAGATTCATTAATGTCATCTTCTTCATCTTTTTAATCTTCTTTCTCATCACTTTAAACATCAACATTACCAATTTGAGATTAGCATCACCAATTTAAGGAATATGTGGCAAGACACCTTCAAAGATCTCCCTCACTTTTTTCCTTGATTGAGTTATTTTTTCATAAGTGAAATTGATATCCTTTAATTTTAACAAGATATCAAACCTAATAATTGATAAAGGCACTCTTTTTAATTCTTTAATTTCATCAAAGAGATGTTTTTGGAATCTAAATCAATGATTATCATCTAATCATTGATGATGTACCATATAACTGAATTTTTTACCATTATATAACCATTTTGAACATTTCTACATAGCACAACATGGACAAGCATAATAACCTTTAGTACTCTAATTAGATAAATTAACATAAGCAAAAACATTGTTGATAGTCCATAATAAGGCAGCATGGATATTGAAGTTCTCTTTTTTTGAAGCATTATAAGTCTCAACTTCTTTCTATAACTGCTTTAACTCTTCAATTAAAGATTGCAAGTAGATGTCTATATCATTTTCTGGACCTTTCTCTTTAGAAATTAGCATATAGACAAGATAAATAACCGTTACTCATGGTAATCCACAATGGTAAATTATACGAAACCAATACAACTAGCCAAGTACTGTAAAAAGTACTCATTACTTTGAATGGGTTGAATATGTCAAATGCTAGTCAAAATATAACATTTCAAGGATTAGAAGCAAAGTTTGGAAACCTAGAATAAAATGATTTTCATGCTTAAGAATTAGCATGATGCCTTAATGGTTTATCATCCGTTTGCTTATCATGATAACATGTCATAAAATCTGTAATTTTAGAAGCCATGAGAGTCGTTAAAGTCTTAATATTAATGAAAAATATCATAAAACCTTTATAAGCTTTTTTTTAACATAGATTTCATCATTATCCTCATTCAAGTGTTTTTTAGGATTTGTGTCTAACTGATGAAAATTACCACATATATGACAAGATTGTTGATTTTTTGCTATCACCCTAATACAACATGCAATCATTAGCATAACTATGAATTTTCTTATATCTAAGACCTAGCTTTTTAATCATCTTTTTTTAATCCTTATAAGATTCAAGGATTTTACAAAAAGAAACATTTCTTTCATAAACTCTAATAATAAAATTAAAGAGTTTTATGTCCATCTACGTAAGCATTTCAAGTGAAATATACACAGAACGATAACCTTGAATGCTTAGGTCTATTGTAAAGTTCTTCATTCATGTTCTCAAGCAACTTATAAAACTTTGATGCTTATCCACTAGGTTGTTGGTCACCTACACCTATCCTATATGCACCAAAATCATTAATTCCAATATTTGACTTATTAAATCCATCATTTTAAGGAGACAAAATATGAAAATGTTAGTTGTGAATGTTGAAAGCATCTCGTAACAAGCTTTTCATGTCATCTTGTTTAATAAGATCATGTTGCCATTGGGGAGCCCTTCAGTTGAAAAAACTCTAGTTGATGACTTTGATGGTGCAAACTTTTCATGAAAATACCAATTAACATATCTCGAGAGAAATTCAATATAAACTAAATGTTCCAAAATAACTTCACGCATTTGCCAATCGAAATTAACACATTTCAAACATAGATATAATATCATATTATCTTCACTTGCATTCTCAAATGCAAAATTAAGAAAATTTTCTACTCCATCTTGGTACTTTTGACTTTATCTTAACTTTGGCATCCAATTCTTATCCATTTAGTACTTACTACATTATAAGGCCAAAGTGATGTCATTAATTATATGAAAATGAACTTTAACATACTTAATTAGACTACTGATGTTATAATTATATATAACTAACATATGTAAAATTACTTACATATTTAAGCTCGTAAATATAATTATTTATTGTTCTTTAACTTGTAAACTTAAAATCCAAATTTTCTAAATGTTATAATTATATATAATTAACATATGTAAAATTACTTGCATATTTAAACTTGTAAATATAATTACTAATTGTTTTTTTAACTTGTAAACTTAAAATAAAGGTTTTCTAAACTTCAAGGATAATTTTTGTAAATAATATGTAATGTGCATAATAAATAAAAAATTTAAAGGAACAGAGCAGATTCAATGCATTACAATTATGATTACACATCAATTGAACTCAAATCATTATTTTACCAATAGATTGTATGTTATTACTTCTATTTATAAAGCATGCTTAAACAATATATAGAAATATGGCTATACAAGTAATAAGGATTATTAGGTAATATTTTTATTCTAGTGAAGTTTTGCAACTAAAAGTCATGAGCTAACCCAAATCTCAGACTAAAAACTGACAAAAAAAGGAAAACATAGTTAGTATTGTTACAAATTAATATTAGAAAATTGAGAAAATTAAAAATAAACAAAACTTGTTCTCCCATAGAACCTAAACCTAATGCAATTATTTTAATGATGTACTATCTTTTAAAAGTAGTACAAGTAACTTTATTGTATATGATAGATGGACTTGAAATTCACCTATATATTTTGATTATCTAAGTTAATGGGCTGATGTTTAGCTCCAAGCCTACAACCTTTAGGCTTTTGTTGTTGAATTTTCATTCCTTTTTGTTCTTATTAATGATACCCAATGTAAATGAACCCAAAAAAAAAAAAAAAAAGCTCACCATTCAATCTTTTACACCAAAAGAAAATATATGAGATGAAATAAAAAAAAAAGAGTTAGGTAATGGTAGGGATCATCAAGTGTAACTAAAGAGTAAAGCAACAAGCTATTTATATGTATAGACATATAATTTTCTTTTATTTGAGGACCTATGAATTTGGGAAAGGAAGGGACAATTTTCAGCTTTGGTCTTATATTTTTAACATGTGTGTTTGCTCTAATTGAAATTATTAGAATAAGTTCTGAAAGTTTTAAAATCGAGTATCAATCTAGTAAATTATTATGATGAATTCATCATAAAGTTCAATTCTAAATAATGAAAATCAAGCAAATAGTAGTTATGGTCCTCATCGAAGATATTCAATAAAGTCAAAAGAAATACAACTCTAAGATCATATACATTAACTTTATAATGAAAAGAGTAATGAGCATTGATAGATCCAATAACACCTAATTTTTAAAGTGATTTGTAAAGAAATTGGGATAGCCATTACCTTTAATAAATGTTAAGCCATGTGGGGGAAATATTTATGTTACATCATAACCTTTATAATCAATTAATTTAGTAAATTAAGTATATATTGAGATTGGAATCATACCATTTATTATTGTTGAATGAGCTTATAACTATTATTATGCATTCACACGTGTAATGCAAAAAGTGTACATTTACAATGGTGGCTTTTACTCCAACATAACATTACCTTATAAGTTTATTATCTTTTACATAGTCAACTCCCACACCGTTAAAAAATTAGGACAAAAGGAAAACTTTGCAAATAAAAAATATCTTTGTGTGTAATTCCTCTTTGCAACCAAATTTAATTTGGCTTTTTGCTCATTTTTTAAACTTCAAAATTTTTAAAAAAAATAGAAGACAAATAACAAAAGGTAGAAGCTAAACAAAGCCTTAAAGGGATCTTTTATGATTTTTTAAGGGCTCCTTAAAATATGTAACCATTGCAACCAAATGAAAAGATAAATATGAAGTTTCAAATTAAGTAGATGCTATTGTATTACAAGCCCCTGATTATTCTATTTACTTCTACACCAACAAGATTTAGTTATTGAACAATATAACAACTGGAAAGAGAAACACCAACAATGGTTGAATTCATCATTAGAAGTCAAGGTAAAGTTCTCGACCACTTTTATTATATTTATAAGAATTGCTATGCTAAAATTTTTCTTTGCATACATGGTGTGGAGGGAAAAAAAAAAGAAAAAAATAATGAATTTGGTGTTTTATGTGTTATCATAAGATGAAACAAAAGCAATAATTTTTTAAAAGAACATATATGTTAGATAGTCTTTGTTTGCTAGTAGTTTAACCTTAACAAAAGCAAATATTGCAACAACTGAAAGAATCCCAAGTTTGAAAAGTCACTTGTCCAATGTAAAATTACATTTTTCAACTGGTTATAAAGTATTGAACAGCTGATCTAATTGTTAATGAATTTTCTTGTCCTACAAAAAACTAGAAAAGTCAGTCAATAAGGATACAACTATGAAATTAACAATCTATCACTAAGGCACTTTTTAAAGTAGAGAAAAAAGAGATTGGCTTAAATAAGTTCAAATTTTATGGAAAATGACCACTTAAAATTTCAGGTATTCTACAAATTGTTTACATGAGCTCTAAGAAAGTCAAAATGAAAATTCATGGCAATTGTAGACTATTGTATCAAAAATACCTAATAGAAGGCAAACCGTAACAATCCATTAGTAGTCTTTTTTACAAGTATTGTTTGAATAATAGAGAGCAACATTAAAATCATGCCAAAATAGAGGAGCAAACATTAAAATCAATTAATGAGTGATTAAAAATAAAAATAGAACATATATTAGACAAAAATTACACAAAAGGTATATGCTTTTATAAGCCCAAATAAATATATTTTATTATATTGTTTTAATAAACAAAGGATCAAATCTCAAAGAAAAAAGACAGTTTTTGCTAAAAGAAGAGAAACAATTCAATGAATCAAGATAAATAAACAATATAATCAAAATTCAATGAAAAAAAGCTTTATGAACAATCCCTCAAAATATTGTTAAAAAAGCTTCCCTAAAAAGCCCATGATGTTATAATCAACATATTAAGGCAAGAAATTTCTTCCAAAATAATTTATTTTTGTCTTGACAACAGGATAAGCCTAAAAAAAATGTAGTTCTAAAGTTTATTATATTTAATTGATGTATTTAAAAATGGTCGGGAATCAAATAAAAAACTTTACAAACCAAACATAAATAGTAGAAAAAATAACAAATTTTCAAAGAAAAACCCAAATTATGAAACAAAAATCATTAAAAAGCGAATTTATTTGGTTTTGGCAAAAAAAAAAAACTATAAATCTTTGAATAAGAAAATAAAATTGAAATCAAAGGCTCTCGCATGATTCAAAGCTTACCTGTACCGACAGAATTCAAACCACTAGAAGCTTGAATGCCTTTGTTCTATAACCAAAGTCTTGTTTTCTTGAAATTTTGAATGTCTAAAGCCTATATAGAAGCATAATTTTATTTCATTGGTGTTAGGCTAACAAAAAAGGATGGTTAAAAAAGTGGGGTTAAAGAAAACAAGGGAATGTATGAAAATTACTAATGTTGAAATGGAGTTTACCAATGGAGCTTGAACGGTTGCAAAAATGAATGAAATAAGACAAAAACTTTAGGGATTAGACCCACGTAAAACTTCTAAGAACTTTAAGGATTCAACTCAAAATACAAGAAAACTTACTTGAACTTTGCAGAAACAGAAGAAAATGAAAGGAAAATTGACCAAATATGATTGAAAAATGGCAAAAAAAGGCAAAGAAATTGACCCAAAAATGAGCAAAAATTGCAGAAAGGTACAAGATAAAGGAAAAGCAAAAATGGCAGAAAAAGGGGTTGGTAAAATTTAGGGGAAATTTAGTGGCTGTTGTAATATGCATGCCTTGGAACCAAACTAACAAACTTGGGGAATGAGAAAAAATAGGTAAAAAACATTTTCAATAAAAACCAAAATAAGGAGTTACACCAATTTTTTAAAGGTGTGATAGGTTACTCAAAAATTTTATCTTTTTAATAAAACATTTAAAATGAGTTTAAAGTTTACTAAAAGAACAATTTTGCAGTCTACAAAAATCAGAGTTGGATTCTAACATCGGTTACGTATGGGAAAGAACTAGCACCCTTACGGCGTTCGTAAAAAATGGTACTAATTAGTTGCATGTTATCCTGTAATTTTGGTAAAGATTGTCCCACTTTAATGTTTATAAACTAATTCCTTTTTTATTCCAAAAATCAAATTTTTTTTTCTTTTAAAAGCAAATCATTTTAATTTTTTTGGAAAGCAAAATAATTTTTTTGGATCAAAATAAAATCGTCATATGTATCAAGACACTTTTTTCACTCTCTTATATTTAAATAAAGCTTGAAAAATATGTTTAACTTAAAAGTTTTCAAATTACCGCACAAAGACTAAAATGACCCTCACATAAATGATAGCCATTGAGAGTCCTCTTATATTTTGATCAAATCTCAAAAGCTATCTTTATTTGAGATATCATCTTATTTACAAATATTTTTTCTTAAAAAAATCTTATTTATAAAACATATGTATAGAATGAATGAACACAATAATATGTAATGAATACATGACAATCAAACATGAATGATAAATATGAATGCATGATAATTAAAGAATGCATGTGAGAACAAAATAAAATGAAATGTAAATGCATGAATAGGATCAAGTTGATTTTCAGGTTTGGGGTTAGGATTTTGGTTTTAGGGTTTAGGGTTATGGTTTTGGTTTAGAGTTTAGGTTTTAAGGGTTTGGAGTTTATATTTAGGATTTAGTTTTAGCGTCTTACTTTGGGGTTTGGATGTAGGGGTTTGGAAACCATGAACAAAATTACCTAAATGCCATAAAAATGTAAACATTGGTGCACATAGCAAAATTACTAAAATGCCATTAATAAAAATGCAAATGTTGATGCATGGAAGTAATTTGACAAAAATTACCAAAATGCATTAATGAAAATGCAAACTTTAATGCATGGGACATGAATGAAAATAAACTTATTACAAACTTAGGCATATTTAAAAATATATTGCAAACTAAATAATGCTTGCAACATTATAGTAAAAATGGATGAAAAAGTTAAGGATTTTAAAAATTTAAAGACATGTTCCATCATTTTTTTTTTTGTTTTGGAACTCATGCAAATAACAAAAAATCACTAAAAAGTCTACTAATTGAACATTTTTATTTATTGAAAATTTGATCAAACATATAGAAAACTTGATGAACAAACCAAAAGCTCATGCAAACAAGTAGGAAACAAACAACATTTGGCCATCATGCAAGGGAGAAAGGTTCAGCCAAAGCATGAGGAAGTTTGGATGAACACTTCTATGGTAAACCATAAACATCCATATTTTTGTTTAGTTAAATCGTGTATTAAAACTTCAAAATACTATAATATATAGGAATGTTTATCATGAAAGGAATTTTATAAAATATGTAATAAACTAAATAGTAAGGAAACCATGAAAACAAACATATATACCCAAACACTAAACATAAAACACTAAACCAACCAACATATATGCATTAACCAAATGAAATAGCATTCAACTCATTCATAAAAAACATTAGAAGCAAAGAAAACATAAAAAAGGGACTAAGGGTAGGTTTGGCCATGGTGGAATGGAGGTTGGTTGAACTTTCCATGGCTAACAATGGTGGATTGTTTTGTTATTGTTACTTGATTCTTTTAGTTTTAATCCAAATTATTGTTTAGTTGGATGAAATGTTGATGCAAGCTTAGATTAAAAAAGATGAAAACTATGGATTTTTTTAAAAAAAATAACAAAAAAAATAAAAAGGTTAAATGATGTGAAAAGTATGGAATGTTTATGAAAATGCAACCAACTATTTCCTCTTTCTTCTTTAGCCATAAATGATAAATGAAAATCTCATGCAAAATACAAGCAGCCCTTGGATCACTTTTCCATTTAATGGCTATCTTTTCTCCCTTATTTGTTATGCAAGGAACTATCTTTCACCTTTGGATTCAACCTTTAAGATCATTTCATGGCCCAAAATGTTTATGGCCATAGATTGTATTTTTCATGCTATGTGAAAAGTTAATTTTACCTCTATTAAAAATTTTTTGCCTTTTATGTAATTTTTTCAGAGAACCATGATTCTTTTTTCATTTTTGTAATTTTAAAGCACTAAAAATCTTAAAATACTATGAAATCATGATTTGAAAATTTTAGTGAAAAATTGACATTAGGAAGATCAAATTATGAAATTACCTCTTAAGGATATTTCAGTAATCTCACATATTTTGAGGCGTGATCAATATTTTTAGTGCACTAAAAATTATCAAATAATATAAAAACATGATCAAGAGTGTTTTATGAAAAATTGATCTCAAAAGGATAGATTGCAAAAGTACCCCATTAAGATTATTTTGATAATTTCATACCTTTCGAGGTTCAATAAAGGTTCTTAATGCACTAAAAATCATGAAATGATACAAAACCATGATCTAGAGCATTTTGCAAAAAATTGACTTTGAAAGTTCGATTATGAAAATACCTCTTAAAGGGATTTTGGTAATTTCACATCTTCTAAGGTGCGATTAAGGTTTTTGATACATCATAAATTGTAAAATAATATTTAAATGTGATTTAGAAGTTTTCATGAAAATCCAATTTCGAGAAGGTCAAATTATAAAAATACCATTGAAGGACATTTAAGTAATTTTATCATTCCCAAAATGCAATCAAAGTTTTCATAGCTTTAAAATCACACATATCATTCCCAAGGCTGATTAATCCTATTTGGTTGTGAATTTTGAAAAATTGACTCGAGTTCAATTTAGTTTGACTAATTTTTGATTGATTTTTACCAAGTTTGACTTTATTTGACAAGATTTCATTAAGTTTGATTTTGGGGCATTTGAGTTACATCAGTCATAAATTTGATTTTGAAAACTTGTCAAAATTAAAAAAAATGTTGGATTTAAATTGGGTCAGATTTTAAAAACCTCACAACTAGCTGAATTTTGTCCAAACAAAATTAGGTGTCTACAATTGCCTTTCTTTGCATATTTCTAAAGATAAAAAATAATGTAAAGACCAAATACATCAATTTTGTTTGAGGCAAAGGTTTAAAAGGTTTTTTCTTCTTATTGTTTTTTTTTGTTATTGTTTTTTTTTTTTACTTTCAAAGATTTTTGAAAATAAATCTAAATAAAAACTTGGATAACACCATTGAAGAATGAGATGACTTTGGATATCACCACAAAAGAGACCTTGAATATCACCATCGAGAAGAAATGACTTTGGGTAACACCATCGAAGAGGAATGCAAATTCAAACCAAGAGTAAATGCAAATAACTTCAAATTTCATCATCGAAAAGTACTCGGATATCAACACCAAGTAAACGCAAATGACTTTGAATATCACCATCGAAAGATACTTGGATATCACTATCAAGTAAATGCAAATGACTTTGGATATCACTACCAAAGAATACTTAGTTATCACCATCGAGGAAGTACAAATGACTTCGGATATCACCATCAAGTGAATTCTGCTAAAGATCGTATAAAAAATTTTAATGAAATTTAGACAATGATACTCGGATATCACCATCAAGTGATTTTGAACAAGCTAAATATCACCGCCAAGAAATTTTAATGATATTTAGACCTGAGTACTCGGATATCTTCATCGAGTGATTTTAAAACATTTCGGATATCACCACGAAATGATTTGGATAAAAGTTTTATTATAAGACTTCAATAATGCTTGGATGTTGCCACCGAGAAATATGACAAAGACTTGAATATCACTTTCAAGATTTAAAATTTTGGATTTTGAACAATCAAATTTCACCATCAAGATTGAAAACTTAGACTTTTAAACACTCGAATATCACCACTGAGATTTAAATGAAATATAGAGTTTTTGAATACTCAGATATCGCTATAGAAAAGCTTTAGTAAAATCCATATATTATCATTAAAACAAATAAAATAACTCGGATATCACGACCTAGAAGTTTTTATCCACTTATCATCATAAAGCATGCAGAAAACTTGAATGTCACCACTAAGAGAAATGAATCATATAAAAATACGCAAAAAACTCATATATCACCATCAAGGAAATTAAATAAAAGAAAGGTATTATCACCAAAAAATCTTGACACATATTTTTAAGAATTGTTGTTTATTGTTTTTGCATCCATTTTTATTCTTTTCAGTTTCTCTTTCTTCTATTTCATTGCCTTTTTTTTTACTCCATCTATTCAAAATTTCCTTTTCTCTTTTCTCAATGTTTAGAAAATTATCAAGTGTAATTATGATATAAACATTTATAATAATGCAAATGTAAATGCCTTTATGCAAGTGTAAAAATTCCTACTAACCCATGCAAATGCAAGTGCCTTTTCCATGTTGCAAATGTTGCATAGAGGTTAAAGACTTGTCAGCAAATTTTAGTCCACCAATAAAACAGCCAATCGCTACCACTGGTCCTCGTGCATTGTAGTTCACCATCAATTGTTAGCACAAAAAATTTTGAAAAATTGCCAAAAAAAATTTTTGATCACTTTTTCCTTATTTTAGCCTTAGTTTTGGGAAAAACTCCACCAAAATTCCCAAATTTGAGCTGAAGTCATGGCTTTTAATACTTTGAAAAACCAATTTTTGTCACTCGATTTTCCATTAGTTTCTCTTATGTTTCTCCTCTTTCCTTGCTTGTCATTTTTGCCAAATTTTGGCCCTTAAAACCTTTCAAAATTCCTTAAACCTAAGCCCCCTCCCTTTGTTTTGGTGATTTGATCTCTTTTTTTTCTTTTTTTTTCTCTTCACCCCCAAGTGATGTGTTTCATTTTTTTTTTGTGCTAAGGCTCCCTAAATGGGATATGGTTATTTGTTTGGTTTTGTTGTTGTTTTTTGTTGTATTAGTGTGCTTTTTGGTTTTAGAAAATGGAAAGTGGGTATCTTAGCTTTTCAGTTTGAGTGAGATGTGTGGCTATGGATCACGGTTTGAGAAATGAGGCTTCAGTGGTGGAAAATTTAGCTATAGGTGGTTTTTTTTTTTGTTTTTGTGTTTGATGATAGTGGTGATGGGATTTGGGTGGTGATGTTGATGGTGGGCTGTGGATTTTGAAGAGGCTAGGACTTTGGTTTGTGTTGCTAGTGGGATTGGGAAGGTGTGATCGATTGGTTGTGAACTTAAGGCACTATTTGGGTCATGGTAGAGGATCGTGGCTTGTTTAAATTATGATTGTTTAGGAGAAAAAATGGTCATTTTTGGTAAGGTAGTCTTAGTTGGTCGATAGCGTGTTCATGATAAAGGAGAATAGTGGTTGCTGTGGTATATGAAAGATAGTCAGGATTTTTTTACTCTTTAGGTTTTTGGATCTTCGAGTTTGAATGTTGCCTTCTGAATTCCCCCTCTTTATCTGAATTCTCCCTTGGGTTCTTGTATAACCATTGTTAAAAAAATGACATAAGAATTCAAATTTTGAGTGTTACAACTGAGGATACTGAGTAGCTCTTTTTGGGGCATTGTGCTTTTGACAATTTCATGCTGGAAGTCAACAGGGTAAAATGAAGATGGAAAATATAGCTTAAAATGGTGAGGTAAACTGAGAAGAAAGTAAAAGTATCTATAGAGAAGAGAAAGCCAGCCATTTTTATTTTTTATTTTTTAATTAATTAGAGTAATTAATTTTTAATAAAATGAAATTGCGCCTTCAGAATTGATTTTGGGCTCATAAAAATTGAACTTGGATTTTTATTGGGCTTTGAAATTCTTATGACATTGGCCTTGGTTCTAATCAGATTAGGTTTTATAAAAGGAATTTGGAATCATTGTATTTTAAGCTTCTAAATCCAAATAATTAAACTTTGACCTGATCTAAATAAAATTTGGTTGGATCTTAACCCATACAAAATGGTTTAAAAATAATTAATTCAAAACAAAACCCAAATAATCCTAATTAAATGAATTCAATTAAAATGCTTAAATAAGCTCAAATTGAGATGTCTATAATCAAGCATAGAAATTGATGAACTCGAATCATTCTGGACAATATTGGGTGTTTACAGTTACCCTTCTTTGCACATTATTGAAAATTAAGAATAAAGCAAAGACATAAATAACAATTTTGTCCGGAGTCAACAATTCGAGAATTTTTTTTAAAGATCTTTTTTGTGATTTTTTGGATTTTTTTGTTTTTTTTGGAATTTTCTTGATTTTGGAATTTTTTTGTTTTTTTTTAATTTCTTTTAATTCTTGAAAAACTTTTCTCATCAGAAGCTTTACGACTTTTGAAAATAAAATACAATAACTCAAAAATTATGCCCAAAGGTCTTATAAATTTGGACATTAAAATAGATTCAGCTTGGAAGACTTATGAATCATGTCCAAAAATTTTATAAATCTCGATATTAAAATAGATTATTCTTGAAAGAGTTACGAATATTGCTTGAAGGACTTAGAGATTATGCTCGAAGGTTTTATAAATCTTGACATTTATGAAAGTTCCTCTAATCAAAGGCATTGAAGCTTTAAAATCTTTTTTGAAAATAACCCCTTAAAAATAAAGACTTTGAAACTTTAAAGATTTCATCTGAAAAAAGATCCTCTAATTAGAGGTATTGAAACTTTAAAAATCTCATATGAAAAAGGCTCCCTTTAATTAGAAGCATTGAAACTTTAAAAATCTCATCTATAAAAAGCTCATCTAATCAAAGGTATTGAAACTTTAAAGACTTTATATGAAAGGGCTCTTCTAATCAAAGGTTTTTATTCTATCTAGAGGGCTTGCAAATCTTTCCCAAAAGACTTAGAGATTATGCTTGGAGGTCTTACAAATCTCGACATCTACAAATGCTCTTCTAAAAAGAGGCCATGGAACTTTTAAAAATTTAAAATATTTTGCCCGAGAGGTAATGGAAAATCATTTAAAAATTTAAAGTTTTGCTCGGAAGTCTTAGAAATTGTTCAAAAATCTAAAATTTTGCTTGGAGGTTTTAAGGATTTTGCTCGAAGAACTTAAAAATTATTGTTAGAGAATTTACTTGTAAAAAAGGAAACATTCAATTCTTAAGATTTCTTAAACTTTGGATATCACCATCGAGAAAAATATGCAAATGTCTTCAAATATCATTTTTGAAAAAAACTCAAATATCACCATTGAGTAATTTGAAAAAAAAAAACTTGATCACAATATTTTTCTTAGCTAGTGCCAATTTTGTTGGCCTTAAAATCTAGATGCCAGTTAAATTAGATTTAAATTTTATTAGTATAAACTAATTTGAGCTTAAAGTATCAACTAAATTGGTCTTTAAATTTGGGTACCAACTAATTTGGGCTTGGGTACTAGCTAATCTAGGCTTAAATTTAAATGCCAGCTAACCTAAGCTTGTAGTGCCAACTAAACTTAGCTTAAAATTTGGGTGTCAATTAATCTGAGCTTGAAAAAATTTTATGCTAGCTAATCTGGGCTTGGGTCTCATTAATGTTCGCTAAACAGAGCTTAAAGTGCTAATTAAACTAAGCTTAAAACATGTCTTGTATCGTATCTCAGCTTTTTCATTTATTTTTTCAATAACCCTTTCACTTTTTATAGATAATTTTTCTTTCGACTTTTTAAATGCTTTTGACATTTTGGTCTCTTGTCAAATTATTTTCTCTTTTTCTTATTTCTCTATTTTCTTTTTCATGATAGACTTCCTTCTCTCTTTTTGCATTTTTTTCTTGCTATTTTTCTTTTCTTTTCTTTTTGTTTTTCTCTTTACAGACTTTTTTACTTTTTTTTTCTTGATAAACTTTTTCCTAGATAAATTCCTTTTCTCTCTCTCTCTCTCTTTCTTTTTCTTTTATTTTCTTCCAAAACTTATAAAAAGTCCACATTTTTTATTTATTCACGGTTTGCAAATTTGACAAATGCAATATAATGTAAGTATATAATCTCAAAATAAATGGTAAAAATTTGAATGTCTCTACACCAGTGCAAATGATCACAAATGAGAAATTGTTTTTCTAAATATAAATGACTTTTTACAATGCAAATGTACCTAATAAAGATATAGATGCAAAACTTATCCTCATGATGTAAATGTCAATATTATTTTCATGTAGATGCCCTTACAATGTTGCAAATGCAAATTTCATTTTTCATAATGCAAATGTATCCAACAAAGATGTAATTACAAAATTTTTATCAACAAATTTTCCTTGATGAAAATGCCCTTTACAAATGCAAACATCAATTTTCATACATGGTATAGATGCCCTGAAGGTATAAATGCAAATAAGCAAATTCAATTATTTTTCAATGATACCAATGATTCCTACAATTACAAAAATTCAATTTAAAAAATGCCAATGCCCATGCAAAAAATTTCATGATCAATATGCCTCAGTATGGATGCAGAAACCAATATTTAAAATGGTGATACATTTGTGAGTCATAAGATACATATGCTAAAACTACCTTTTTCTCAAAATTTTTCGTTTCCCAATTCTACCTATTCTCTATTGCCTATCAGATTAAGTATTTAACTTTTTTTCTAAAAGGATCTTAACTTACCCTTCTCCTATTCTTTCACTTGCTTTTATCTTGTTTCCTCACCAATTTCTGCTTTATATATTTCAAATAGACTCTTTTGCTTTTCTTTTCATTTTCAACATGCTTTCTTTTTATTTTTAATTTCAACATACAAGATGTAATATACAACATGTGACATGCATTTTGGACTCAATTACAAAAATAAAAAGGTAAACCTCATATTTTTCCTTATTGAATCCAAATTGGTCTAAAGACCCTCACAATTCTTTTTTTTTTTTTTTTTGCCAAATATGATTTCTTTCTTTTACACAAAAATGCATGACTGGTTAAAAAATTTTAAAATGTCAACAAAGTTTGCCTCACATAATTAAATTTCTTGGCCAGAGAAAAATAAAATATCTAACAAATGTGACTTTAGAAGTCTCTTGGGAATTGACGTTCCCTATTAGAAATGAAAGAGGTGACAATTTTCTTTTCAATGGATTGGATGGTTTAGCAATGTGAAGGTTTTAGGTCATTCAAAAGGGTTTAACCACCTAAATGGGATAAAAAATGTGTCTACTTTTCAATGCAGACTCACAAATGAAATGTAAGTTTTTTCTTAAAAAGCATAAATCCTTTGAAAACCAAATATGTTTGACATTTTCTTTAGTCTCATAATGTGACATTTTGATTAATGTCAAGATCAATTGTAAGGGCTTAAGATTTGGAAAAGTTATTTATGAACGGGAGAAAAAGGCTCAAATTTACAAAATTAATCCTTTTAATGGATTTCAAACCTTTAGGGTATCATATTCTTGGATATTTCAAAAGTCTGGATTACTTCATATTGGCTTTTGTTTTTTAATTTCATTAGGCATCAAGATTGGCTGAAAAGCTTTCAAATTTGCTTTAGACTACCCTTTTTGGAGTTTTCCCCATAGAGCCACATTCTCCTTTCTTTTTTTTTTTTTATTGTTTCATCATGCACTTAATTAATCAAAATAGGTCAATGGTTCAAACAGGTAGTTGGGTAGTAAAAAAGGATAAAAAACTCAATATGTTATATAGTGATTCTATGAAAGAAAGCCCTTTAGTTTAAGCATTCATATTTGATCAAAATAGGCCTTTCAGAGTGCATAACATAGGCTAGGGTTCAAGTTCAGAAAGAAAGGATAAATAGGCCCAAAGTGTATTTAAGGATAATCAAACCAAAGATCATTTCATATTATACAAAAGATTCTTTTTAAGACATTTATCTTTTTATTTTCCACACTTTTCATTCAAGCATGCCTTTTTTTTTCTATTTTTCATTGCACATATCCATTTTTGATTAAGTTTGTTCAAAACTTTTAGGAACTCATTTTGTTGGACATTTACCCCTCGACACATGTGATTCCCTTCTTTTATACTTGGAGCAAGACTTCACTGTGTATAATTCTTGAATATGATTTTCTTTTGCCCACCCAATATGGAAGGTGATCTTTTGTCAAAATTCATTTAAAAAGAATTCATCAAGCCTAAATGGGTAGTAAGGGAATAATTTTAGTGTTTGTGAAGGGATAATGAAAGATGACCATTTTTCATTTTAAGCTTAATTACTTAAATTAAAGAGCAATTCCTTTTAGGAAAATAGGTTTAAAACAAAGGACTTTCAAAAGTTTTTGGTTTTTAGGATTTTTCTAGCTTTTTTCAAAAAATTTACTTTTTTTGATTTTTCAATATTTTAATTTGTTTAAATTTCTCAAATGCATGATATCACAATCCTTTTTTTTTTCAACTAGTACATTGATCCACTTGATTTACTTTACCAAGATGCGTTTCATGGAAAATGCCCATATTTCAACATACCATCCCTAATGGACTCGTTTAGGTATCAAGTTGGCCAATCATTCCACAAAAGAGAAGTTTGTGGCATAAATCAAGTTGTTTTAAGGGCCATAAGTGAATTAACTTGCTTTTTGGGTCAACATGCCCCAGACATGGAACAAGATAAGGTGAGAATCAGGCTTTTATGTGTTTGAGATCATTTGATAAAATTTGGGTGATTGATTTTGACACATTTGAGACTATAGCATAGTCTTGACATATCAAATTACCAACATCCGGATTCTTTAAAAAAATGTTATGTTTGTCTAATATAAAAAAAAAAGTTTCTTTTTCTTTCTAAAATTTATTGTCTCATTTTTGATTGCTTAGGGATATTATCAAGTGAAGATAAGGTTCACGAATTCAAGTTCATGCCTCTTAAAGGGTTACTATGGCTAGTGAGTAAAATTATTTGAAAGGATTTTTATTTTTTAATAGTAGTCACCAATTTCTTTAAGATTATTGTCACTAAAAAAAAAATTATTTCCCTTTGTTAAAGGCTATTTTTTTCCAAAATTTTTTTATGATCTTGAAAATTTCTTATATAAGACTTTATTATCAAACAACTGTAAATTAGTTCTTTGAATTTTTCTTAAACAAGAGTTAGAAAATATATACAAACAAAAAATAAAAAAATTTAATCAATCAATATGTTATCATTTTTAAAGTCAAAATTAAAAATCATTCCTTTTGAAGAAATAACAATTTAACTCTTAAGAATTTACCAAAACAAAATTATATACAAAGCTGGAAAGATCGAACATTGTCTGTGATTATCAATTATGCTTTTCATGTCCACAATGTTATCTTTCATCATGGGCTTATTCACTTTGGGTGCTCAATCCTCTCCCATATCTAACTTCTCGAAGTTTTTTCCAAACTCAAATGAAAAAACAAAGTAAATTGAAAGAAACTTGGGCTTCATCAAATTTTTTTTTCAACAATTTTTGGATTTTTGTTTTTTGTTTCGACCTATGAGAAGCCATTTTATTCACCAAACAATGAGATGTTGTGAGAGAACAATTAACTAAATGAATGAATATCATGATATTTTCATGATGCATTTATGGTTGTGTGTGCAATAAATATGATGCATGCTTCCCTGTAATGTATGTACCATCCAAGTTTGATGAGAATCACATCATTTATCCATGTATGTACTTCAAATAACTGATATATTTACATAAAATGAAGTGTATCTATCATGCAATGTGATGGTAATTATACCATTTATGAATATATGCACATGAAATGAATGATGAGACACATTTATATGAAATGCAATATATGTACAACACAAACAATGTGAATGTGTATACAAGAAATGTAAGTGAATTATAGCATTTAAAAATATAATGTTTTACAAGTTTAATTTAGTTGAAAAAATTTAAAATTTGAGTGAATTTGGTGCATTTAATGTTTATTTTCTTGATTTTTAGGTTTTTCTATTTGAAGTAGGATTTCTATCATTTTCATGTAAGAAACCATATAAGATTACTTCATGCATCTTCATATGCCTTATGTTATACCTAAAAATACTTGATTGGAGCATTCTTGATTAGCACCATAAATGATATAAAGTCATTGTATAACATTCATCATATAAAATCATAAATAATCTCATGTCAAATGATCACTTATACAACCATCCAATGAGAATGTAGCTATAGACACCATATGAACTACCATATAGCATTCTCATAGCAGGTCATGTTCAGTGAACTTGTTCTTATAATAAGCACCCAGATGTTAGCTCAAGTTTATTCAAACCTTAACCTATTTGATTAGTTGCTTGCTTTTTAAGCTAGAGTATAATCATGTGCTAGTCTTAACAGCTTTTGTCAATGTCCTCTTATTGATAAAGCATCAACTGAAAATAATTTTTGAACATATAGCTTCTATGCAATGATGATCTCATAATTATAATCTCATTGTAATTCCCTTGCAAAGCTTTATTTATATTTTGATTACTTTATTATATAAAGTTCAACATTAAAATATATGTATACAAGCTCAATGATAAAGAAATAAGACCTTTATAAGATATCAAATATCGAAGTACTACAAATATGATAATATCTTAGCCAAAATATGATTTAGCTTCAAGGGTAAATACCAACAGATTTTTACTTTCGGTTTTCATTTCTTTTTTGCAATTTTGCTTCTTCAATTGCATTTTGATTCTATTTTGATCTTAGTTCACTTACTATTTTTGCAATTTACAAGTTGTTTGGATCAATTTTTAGAAAGTTTCTAGATGTTTCTTTTGTTAGAAGTTAAAAGGTAGTCAAGGTAGTTATTTTTTGATCACTAGTTAGTTATTTTGGTTTAACCCTTTTGGCTACTATTTTGTTTGATAATTGAACTTGCTATTTTTGATTTTTTAGATTAGTTTTACATTTAAAGCATGTTGAGTTCAATTCATGATACTTTAGCTATTTGTTTTAGTTAATTTTTCTATTTTGCTTACTTTACATGTTGAAAATTTACATCTTGCTAAAGTCATGTATTGTTTATGGTTTTACTCAATTGTTCTTGTTAGCCTAGCTTTCTGTACACCTTTTGATTGAATCAACTTAAGAGGGAGTGGATAATAGGTAGTTAGACTAAGAATTCTTTAGCTAATCCTTATAGGATGATATCCTGACCTTAGGTCATTATTATTACTTGAATGATATGTGCACTTGCAGGAAAAATCATAATCAAGTTTTTGGCAACATTGTCAAGAGATTAAAAGTCAAGAGTCTTAGACTAATATCATACTTTTAGGCTAACATGCTTCACCACGCTTGTTTATAGATTGATTCACCTTTAACGTACATACTTTAGGCTAGTTACTAACTTGCTTTGATTTTGTTTCTTTAGGGTGTACACAAGCTAACTTTCATTGTTGTCCCATTTCAGTAGTTGTCCACACTTAGAATGGTTCCTTAGTTTACATAGTCTTAGCATAGCTTATACTAGAATACATGTACCATCATTTAGTTTCTATAGTTTTGGTATCAATGGATTAATGTAGATAGTTTTGATATACATAGATATTATGTTTTTGTTTAGGTTTTATTTTACTTTTCATGTGGGAATCCAAGCTTTATGAGGTAACCAAGCACCATGTGGACCATGCTATACCTTATTCTTCTAATGATTTTTTAGTCTAATGGCCAAGTGATGAAGATAAAGCTAAAAAAGAGTCGATCATTAAAGTTTAACTCAAAAAATTAGACTCTATAGCAAATAACCTAGTGGTTGTTGTCCATAAATTCCCAAGCCAATATAAAAATGTTAAAGCACACAATAGAGATAATCAAAGTGATAGGTGTACCCGTAACCACCAATCTCAATCTTAGTCAAACACCTACACTACTTAAGGTTGTGGGGGTTATCTTTAGAACATGTGGGATTCTAGTTCAGGGCATTCTATTAGTTCACCGCCTAAGTACATCTTGACTTATCTTACCAAATCTTCATTTCCATAATGCCTTTTACCATCACCACAAGTACCTCAAGTTTTATATTACGTTCCACCACACTGACATTTTTTTTAATCATAACACCAGTCATTTTTCACATCACCTCCCACCCACACAATTTTCACCACCACCTCTTATATAAAGAAAGAAACCATCCCTTGAGGAAATGTTAACTGAAGGGCATCAAAACATAACAAAACTCCTCTAAGACCAATAAGAGGCATTCATTTTGCATTTTAGGCAATATGATCAAAATGCACATATTTTAAATACTTGCTTTCAAGATCCTATGCCTATTACCATACAAAGAAAATTGAAGGGAATTATGTATCATTATCAAAGTTAAAGCAGTGAAATTTTTAAAAATTTTGATTCCCTAAAGCCAAGATTAATCAATAAGATTATACAAATAACATATATATACAAGTATGCACAGTTTTGGCTAAAAGTGTTATCTTGAATGCTGAAAATTCCTTGGTTCAATTTGGTGATCTTTGAAATAGATTTCAAGCCAAGAAACTACCCAAGTGTTCAGCCTTTAATGGTGATTCACACAAACTCTTGTGGAAAAAATCTTCTCTAAGGTTTGGTAAAACTCAAAGGCACACTATAGCTAGTAAGTGTTTGTAAAGTGCTTTTGTATTTTCTTGAGTTATCTTTAAATAATTATACAAAAATTAAGGCATGAAATACCATTTAAACATAATTAACTTGGAAATTAAACATGAAAGCATAACAATTTAAATGTTGGAAATTAAACTAAAAACAAAAATTTAAACTTGCAATTAATTAAATCTAGGAATTAAAGGTTCCTACATGACCTATTTTCCTATTCACTACTCTAACATGCATGAAATGTAAATGAACAAAAAAACAACTTGCACTAACTTAAAATAGACTTGAAATAGAACAATTAACCTATAAGAATTGAACTACAATAATTGAATAGAAATAAAGACAATCTATATATAGAACCAAAGTCTTAAAACGCAAGGTAGCTAAGGCATGTAAGCTAAAATGCTAAGGAAATGCTTAAAGCCAAAAAGGAGCTGCAAAGACTAAATGCAAAGCTTTAAAATAGACCTAGAAATGAACTAAAAAGCTATAGGTGAAGGATTCTTAAAACTGAATAGAAACTAGTGAAAATAAATTGTAATAATTGGTAATGGAATAAGCTCGAAACAAGGATTTAATGAAATGATTGCTAATAAAATTAAAAAAAACTACAGGAAGCATGAAACCCAAAAGCACAATTTTGAAATAGATTTAAGAATGAAAAAAAAGTGTGTACGAAACCAATCTCAAAAGCCAAACTTAAGATGGTGAAAAGCAATTTGAAATAAACATGAAAAATGGAATGAAAATTACATGAAATGAAGCTCCTATTTCTAAGGCATTTAACCAAACATGTAACTAACACACAAGCATGAATTTATAGCATAATAGAAACATGAGAACAATATATAAGCAATAAAAAAAGTTTGAGAACAGAAAAAAAAAATTGCATAGAAGATTAAAGGTAATAAATGTAATTGGCAAGAAAAAAAAAGCACGCACATGAGTCAAGCCATTGAAGGCCTATGATGATACATCAAAATAGCATTCAAGGCCATCATTTTCAAGCTTCTAAGAGCTCAAATGTCACACATAAATTACTGTAAAATAAATGAAAACAAAAATTAAAAACTAGAAGAAAAAATCTATAACTTGCATTATTAAAATAAAAAAAAAAGTTGAAAAGTGTTTACAATTTAAAGGAAATTTAAACAAGCTAAAGACAAAAAAAAGAACAATAGAAAATATAGAAATAAGATAAAAAAAAAAGAACATAAAGCCTCAAAGAAAGGTCTGATCAGCCAGTAAGTATGCTGCTATCAAACCTAAAAAGGTGTGAAAAAAAGTAAAAAAAAAAATTTGGAAAGAGCCCTCTATGTCCTTTTTATAGCCAACAATTGAGATATTTTTCAGCTCATCAATAGTCCAAAATGAGCAATCCCATCCCTCCAATAAGCTAGCTCAACCAAGGAAATTTTAGAATTCTTTGGAGCTAAAAATTGCACATCATGAAATAGGACTATCTAAGTGTGATTATTCCTATTTGTTGCTTGCTGAACTGGTTCATTGATAGTCTTTCAAGGTTTTATGTGTTAGATGATTTGTCAAGCTTCTCCAAATGGGCCAACCATGTAAAGGTAGCAAATCAAGATAACATAATAGCAATTTCATTATATATGGGAGAAGTGTCATCTTTAGAGTTTATTGGCAACCTATGTGAAGCTCACCACTTGTCCCAATCATATTCCATCCTTCTGGCACATCACTAGAAACCTAAGCACCTAAAAGCTGTCATTTAGCTTAAAAAAGTCTCTTGTAGTAGTTGTCTTTTTTGGTAACTTGCATAGTTGGCTTTTTTCTTCCTGTGCTATATATTCATTTTCATCTTATCCCATGTGTAGCAATTCCAACTCAGTGTTTTCTACCCATTTTGGCTTATTTTTACTGATGTGAATGATTATGATTAGAGATTTGATTGCTCATTTTTGTGAAGCTATAAATGTATGATTGCTACCAAGTAATTAGAATAAGAGTAGGGTTTTGTCATTCCCTTAAAGATTATATGATGGTGCCAGGTCAAGTACTGAAATGATACCTTGGAACCTTATATCTAAATGGCTAAAATTGTTATAAATTGAAATGAACACAAAATAACTTGATAATGTAAATGCTAAAAAACCAAACTAAGTTAAATAAGAACCTTGTTAGCAATGGTATAGGCCAAACGAAACAAAGAAAAAAAAAACAAATTTGTAATATAAAATTAACTTAAAACTTAATGGAACCGAATACTTTCAAATGAAAAATGAAAGTTGGTCAAATATCCTTAAAAAAATAAGAGTGATTTCAAGATAAGAAGTAAAAATCAAATGCTTTCAATAGAAATGTAAGTGAGTTGAAACAAGATTAAGTGTACTAAGAGTACACTAAACTGAAAGCTTGTTAAAGAAAACTAGATTGCTTGAGATTGATTAAGAAAGAATGAAATAAGAAAAATAGTTTGTTGTGAACGAACTAAAGAAAGGGAGCTTGCATACACGTAAAAAAGACTTTGTATTAAAATGAAGTTGAGAAAACAATAATGTTGGCTAAGCTATCACCTTAGTCGAATGTAAATGAAAAGAAAAAAACTTAAAAAATTAAAAAAAAAACCTAAACTAAAGAGAGAAGAATGGATGAAGGGATGATTTACAAGTAAAATGCATGGCCTATTTATAGTACAAGATTCAACCAAAGAAGGATAAGCCTAGACACATTTACTTTGGACTGTGATCTTGAATTCAATTAACATCCCACTGATTAAAGAATCTTCATGAATGAAATTGATCTTGTTTAACCAAATATAGCTCTTTAATTTAACCCGTTTATGCCACCCTTAATCAAGTTGACATGATTTGAAAATCAAGAGGGAGATTTGGCTAATTTAAAGACCATATCCGAGAGATTCAACTAATCTGCATTTAAAAACCATTTCTTTTTTATTTTTCAATCATCTTAGGATCTTTTTAATTTTACAAGAATCACTCTTACATT
The DNA here is from genome assembly GCF_047325235.1 of Durio zibethinus. Lineage (NCBI taxonomy): Eukaryota > Viridiplantae > Streptophyta > Magnoliopsida > Malvales > Malvaceae > Durio > Durio zibethinus. The sequence goes on from NC_143178.1 coordinate 14,644,257, forward strand.
TCATTTCTTATTTTTGATTGAATATGACATTAGATCTCATGGGCCTATTGCTTTAACCTTATGTTAAACTACATTTTCACGAATCACTCATTATTGCATGCATGGCCTTTTCTTGTCACCTTTGCATGGTTTGCATAGACCTTAGCTTTTACGTTCAAAGTGAATTATTTCTTTATGCAAACCTGAAAATCATAAATTTAAATCATTATTGAGCAAAATTCATGAAAATTTTTAAAGTTTTGGCTCTCAAATGACAAGTAAAGAGCTATAAATTATAAAGTCATCAAGCTTCATTCCACCTTGGTAGCTTCTCAGCCTAAGTGGCACACCAACTCTTTTTTACTTGTTTTAATTCATAATTTTTGGTTGGTTCATCTTCAAGAGAGTGTTTGGCATCTTTGATCCTCTGTCATGTGTCCTTAAGCTTGGCAGTACATCTTTATGATAATTCTATAATTTTATAGAATTATAATAGCATTTTAGGGCATTTTATAGTGAATTAGTGCATGTTCCTTAAGAAAATATGGCAAAAATGCTACTAATTGTGCAAATATTCAATGTGTAGGTAAAAATATGAAAAAAAAGAGGAAAAACAATGATTTGAAGACAATTTGGAAGCATTTTGGTGCCAAAATCATCAATTGGCCAAACCTAATGTTGGAATTTTCTTACTTGCTACTATTGGGAGAACTTCCTAATTTGTCTTTTCAATACTTCCTTTGTATTTTTGAGCTTAAGTGAACTTTAATTTAAGTTTTATTCCTTATATTTTCATTTTTTATTTTTCGTTTTTAGCTCATTGAAGTATTTATCACCTTTATGGTAAGTTGCATAAGCTAAATGAGAAGAGAAACATATAAGTGATTTAAGACCAAATCTTAGTAGTTGGAATTTTTTGGAATTTTTTTTGGATAAATTGAAGAATTATTGAAGCTACAATTAGCACTCAAAATTAGAGGAGGAAATGATCCTAATCGTTGGATGCATAAAATGGAGATCAAAATAGTTGGTGCCTCTTCTTGGATTTAAATGGAAAGCTAATGGGCAGTAGCTATTATGGCATTTTGAAGGCTCTTTATTGGTTATAATTCTAACTTTTTAAAGCTCAATGGATCAAAGGAGGAAAGCTTGAAGAGAAGAGAATAGAAATAGTGTAAATAAGAAGCTTATGAAGCAAACTTTGATGACATCGAAATACCTAGCTTATGTGGCATCCTAGCTAATTGTTTTTTGTAATTTGATTCATTGCAACTCATCATCCTTAGCCCATAAATAAGAGTAGTGGCTGGCAAGGATGAAGAGTTAGTTTTAGTTAGTTTTCGTCTCTTGAAATTTATATTTTTTGTTTATTTTCTTTGTAGCAATTTTCTCTTCGTTCTTTTAAAAAGTTGTTTAGAGAAAAAAATCTTTTAATTTTCCTGCAAAATTTACTTTTCTTGCACTTAAATTCCCTGCACTTTAAGATTATTTCAAAGCAATTTAATTTTCTTTAAGTTTCCTTGCACTTTTACTTGCTATTCCTTTACATTTACAACGCTATTTGGCAAATTCTATTTCTACACTACTTTCAATTTTAAACTTAGTTCTCAATTACTTCTTACCACTTTTGATTCAAAAATTTTTTTTCTACACATTCTTGATTCATTTCACTTTAATTCTAGAAAGTTTCACTTTAAAATTCAATCTATATTTTTTTTTCTAAAATCTTGGATGATTCAGTTGGGAAGCTAATAGTAGAAACAACAATAGGTGGTGAAAGCACTTATGGTGTCCTCTCTCCTTGATAGGTAATCGGTCCACTCTTTTTTTGGTTTGCACTTGTTCATTTTCTTGTTTGCTTGTTAATTTTCAATAGCTTGCAATTTAATTGATGCTTTTGAATACTGTTTGGCTAATTTCAATTCTTATTAATCTTTTTTTTTTGTTTTAGCACTTGACTTTATTTGAGTTTATTGAGCTTGTTAATTCATTGTTTTAGCTGATTTCTTTTTTGGCATTTATAGTTTATATGTTTGTCTAAGTTCCATTGGCTTATTTTAAGTTCAATTGTTTTCTAGAGTTGTTGATCTAGGTTTTGGTTTAAGCATTTTTACATTTCCTTGCATTTACTTCATGCAATTTCAATTTGATGCATTTGGATTTAGTTTAATTCATTATTTTAAATTTCAGTTGCACTTAATTATATTGCATTAGGATTAGATCTTTTTACATTAAATGTTGCACTTACAGTTTGGTTGCATTGGGTTATAGTTTTGGTTTTTACATGTTATTTTCTATTCATGTAATTCTCTTGCAATTTAGTTTTTTTTTTTTTTGAACTTGACTCATGTGTTACTTTACTTGTTCTTAGGTTTAGATTGAAGTTTAAGAAATGTTGGGTTTTAATTCATGCTTTATTTTTACTATTTTACTTGTTCTTGTGTTTTATGCTTCATTGTTCATTTTCTTGTGTTTAGCCAGCTGTATTAAGTTATATTACTTGCTTTTCCTACATTACATTGTTGTTAATTTCATGCTTTATTTGCTTAGATTTAATCCCTTTACTGCTTTGCATTGAATGCATTTTAATTTTTTGAATTTACTTGTTTACTATGCTTTTCATTCATGCTTTACTGATTGCTTATTTTTATAATGCTTGCAAATGTACAGATTGTAATCAAGTAATAATAGTGAGTGAAGTTAAGTATCGTCCCATGAGGATTATAAAATTTGATTCTTGGGTAGATTTAAGTACCAAAGTTGATAAACTAAACTCTTATATCTAAACTAATGAAAACTTTCATTGATTTGCAAAGAAAAGTAAAGAAAGAAAGATTGAAAGAAAGGTTATGTAAGTTTAGATCTACTTAACCAACTATCACTTGGCAAGTATTAGGTTGTGGTCGAATATGAAACAAGAATGCAAAACTTGAAAAAAAGAAAGAAATTGCAATTGCCTAAAAAAATAAAGAACATTTAAGAAAGAATTATTGAATGAATCTTTTGTAAAATCAAAAGCTTATATTGAAAAAGAACTATGGATGAAACTTGCAAAAGAAAGAAAGAATACTTAAAAATGAAATAACATTTTAAAAGAAATAGATCTTAAAAACCAAAAAAAAAAAAGAAAAAAAAAGAAAGCTTCGAAAGATTAGATCTTGAATAAACAAATATTTGTATTGAAAGAAAATTTAAGAAAACAAAGTTTTTGTAATGGCTAATTGTCACCTTAGCCTAATAAACAGAAAACCTAAAAAAACTAGAAACTTAGAAAAACTAAAAAAAAACCAGAAAAAGAAGAGAAGAATGAAATGTGAAGTGTGTTGGAACTAAAAGCTAGACTCTCTATTTATATTGGAAGTTTTTGCTAAAGGTAGAGACAAGGCTTACAAGTTCATTTCTATCAAAACATTCAAGCTAAAAGTTATCTTGATCTCTAAAGAATCATCATCAAATGGTGCTTTTTCCTTCTTCAATCATCTTGGTCGATAATGTCGCCTTGGGAATTCATATTGATCTTGAATTTATCATGTATTTGGCTGGGCTTTGATTTCCAAGACAAAGTATTTGATTTTCATCCAAACTCTTTAATTTCTTTCTTGCACAATCTTTTTTCAATCATAACTCTTTGATTGATGATCAAAAGAGTCCTTGCATGAAAAATCTCTTGGCCAAACGTCATAATGTCCTTGTTTGATTGAAATTCTTCAATTATCACACATAGGCATGAAGTCTTCTTGAACATGATGTAGCCGAACCAATGTAAGTTTCTTTATGGCATCAAAACTCATATTTGAAGTCAAATATACTAATTCTACTCAAAGTCAAATTAATTTCCATCATTACGTGCATGGCTTAAAATTGCAAGGATAATACTTGTCTTAATTTTGTATGGTTTCTTGCATGAAAATGATAGAAATCCTACTCAAAGTAGAAAAACCTGAAAATCTAGAAAAAAAAAAACATTAAGTGCACCAAATTCACTTAAATTTTAAAAATTTTCAAATAAATTGAACTTGTAAAATAGTATATTTTTAAGTGCTATCATACCCCTACACTTAAATCTTTGCTTGCCCTTAAGAAAAATTCTCAAATCAACATTACTAAAAATCAATATACATGGTCACAAAGTGAAGAATTGCATAAGTTCTCAATCATGCACAATAGCATAATACCAAGATAATTAGAAACATAGATTCACAAGAACTAATTAGAAACATAGATTCACAAGAAACTTATCCAAAAAGTCACCTTCGAATCTTATATAATCTTCATGCATATGAATTACTCCATCTTTAATCCATGCGTATAATTTAAGAAAAAATAATGCAAAATATATCATCACATATCAACTTAAAGATAGAATAAGCTTCATATGTTTACTTTCCTATTCCCTTTTCGCTAATGTTAGACTTACATACTTGACTCAAGATCAAAAAGTCTTTAAAGCTTGTAATGTAATATTTGGGTCAAGGTAGGAAAAAAGAATTTTAGGCTCATAAACCCTTAGCTTACTTTCTTTTGACTTGTTGGACTAAAGATTGAAAATTTGAAAACATTTTAAACTTAGAGGCATCACTTTATTTTGGCATTTGTTTCTTTTCCTTTTTTTATAGCTATTTTCAACTTTATTTTTCATTTTCCATTTCTTTTCTTTTTTTTTTTTTTTCAATTCCTTGCACCTCTCTTATTCCTAATTACATAAATATGTCCATAACACATGTAAGCACATTGGGTTAGGGTAAAACAATAAAAAGGGATAATATCAAATAAAAGGCTTTTGGCTTTTTATTATAGCTATAATAAATAAATAAAAAGATGTGTATAAAGCTTAAAAATAAAAGTACTAGGGATGCATGATAAAAGGTGGGCGTGAAATGCTTAAACTATCTAAAAAATGCCTAGATCATCTCTTGAATCAAGTACAATCTAAAATTTCACCTTGAGGGTTGAGTAGGTAAATTCTAAAGTAATATTCTTATCTTTAAATCTCTATGCAACTTATTATGTCACAAACTTCTCACCAAATTAATGCATCTCATAAATAAGAATACAATCATACACATAAAAGCCATATTCTAAAAAAAAAAAAATCATGAACTTGTTTCATGCTTCATTATATTTATATCTATCTCAATATCATACATAGGTCAATTTTGAAGCATTCACACAACAATCAACTAAGTTTGCATAATATAGAATTTAGCATGCTAATTCAATTTGAACTTTAAGTAAAAATAGGTGAATTTAGAAAAGAAAAGGTTAAGTTCAAAAAGAATTCTTTTCCCCCACATTTATTTTACGCCATACTTAGAATCTTTTGGAAAAAGAAATACTCCCCTAAAATTTGTTTTAAAGCCGAATCTCCTTGTGTTCTTTTATGAGGTATTGCCTTGCATCCATTCCTACAAAACACTTAAAACACAAAAGCAATTCAAAGCATACATGTCCTAAGAATAAACAAAAATAAAGAAAACAATTGCATAACCATTAAAGTAAAACTCGAGTTGCCTCCTAAGCAACACTAGTTTTAGTCAAGCTTGACTATAACTAAATTCTAGGGATCACCTCATCCTTTCCTTATTTTTTTAATTTTTTTTATTTCCTAAAAATTTTTCATCTTTTATTATTTTTAAGTGCTTTACCATAAAGTGTGAAATATTCATAACATTTTGATGAAACTTAACATTCAAGGAATAAAGCTTAATAGTAGTTATTTAACCAAATTTCATTTTTAGCTTATCTCACATATGTTTAGTAGTCTAAAAGGTTTCAAACTCCCCATAACATCATCTTGCATGCAACTTATAATAGTAAAATGTGCACTATGATCCTTTTTAAACCAATTTTGGTAGTTCTCTGAGTCCCTCATACGTTAGGTAATATTCCTTACTTAAGTGGATACATGTTATTTTTATAGTTTCAAGAATTTGTTATTAGGGATCTACAAGCACACATAATTGTATTAGTAAATAAAAATAATTCTCACAAAGACTATAAATATGAAAGTAACAAGTACTGAAATTGTCTCACCCTATCATATGCTTGGACAATTCAATAAATATGCAAAAACATAATATAAAGTATGCAATTAAACTTAAAACATGCAATAATTATAAACTAATATGAAATTAAACTAAAACTAATGCAAATAGCATGTGAATATAACTTATAAAACTATGCAAAAACTAATTAACCAATTAAACATGCAAAACTAATCAAATTAACAAGAATTAAAAACAATATAGACCAATTAAACATAAATCGAATAAGATCTAAGCTAAATAACTCAATAACATTCAAATTTAAACTTACCAACCTGAACTAACACAAATTGAATTAAATTGCAAGTGAATTAATCAAATTAAACTTTAACTTACCCAACTAACCCTAATCAACTATCAAAGCATTCAAACAAATTGTTTTGAATTGAAATTAACCTAAGAACATGAAATAAGATCTAAATAAATCAAAACAAAACTGAATTAAAACAATTTAAGAAAATCAAAACCTAATTACTTAAATTAAACCCCAATCACATGTAACACTAATCAATAACATCAAATTGAATATGCAGTTTGATTAAAGAACAATTAAACAAGCATAATCAATCTTAAATAAACTAACAAAAATTGTTTTGAAATATAAAATAACATGCAAGAATTTATGGAAATCTAACTAAATTAAACTCTAATGATACAATCTATGCTACCTAAACAATAAATTAAATCTAACCCTAACAATATTAACTGAAAGCTTTATAATGATTTAGACATGAAATTACAAGAATAATATAAAAATAAATCATCAACCGAATCAATTGAACCAAAATAAAGCAAAATGACAACTTGTATTAATCAAGATTCAAAAATAGAAAGGAAAGAACCAAAGATTAAACCAATTGTAAGAATATTAATGGAAACCAAATTGAAAAGATTTTAAACTTTAATTGACTTAAAACTTGAAAAAAGTGTGCATAAACTAAATTTAAAGTGGAAAGAAAATTAATGACTAGACAAAGCTTAAAATGAATTCAAGAACAAGAAAACTAAAGTTGCTAAGGTTGGTCTATCACCCCAAACACTTACACCTATTTCTAAGACCTAAACAAAGTATTTATAGGCAAAGATATCCCAAGAGTGTTCGTCTGGAATGGATCTCTTATTGGCAGCACACTAGTTTGGTTGGATTAAAACTCTTGAATCTGAGAATGCTTTTTAAAGTTGAATTGAATTAAGACTCTTCATAAGAACTCTTATAGACCCAATCTTGTCTTCTAGATCATAAACATCTTATAGTAATTTCTTTTCTTGATATGCAGCAATTTCTAGCATGGAGAAAAAAAAGAAAAATCAAAATCTTGCAAAACCAAAATGTATATTCGGTTTAGATGTACACTAACCTTCTAGAAGTGCATGAAATTGCGTGATCTTGAAACTCCTTATGCTTTCCATGATTTAGCCTTCACTCTTAGAGAAAATTAAAAGTTTTGCTTCAAGTAAAACTCTTGCTTTGCCTTACTATCCATGCTCTTTTTTATAATTCATGCAAATCCTGCTCCAAATAGAATTAAGAATACAATCCTACTAAGAATAGGAAATCCAAATCCAAGTAGGAAAAAGCAAAGGCTTTTTAGTCCTTTCTAATGTGAACTGAATTGCCACCTTATCATGCCATATAAGCTCCAAGTCATCTTCCTTAACCAATAAGAAAAGACTTAATACCATCTTATCCATTAGTAATCCTATGCATTATGCACTACATAAATTACCATGGACTTGCATTTACTTGAAATTATAATTCTACCCTCCATTACAGCAAAAATTCCTTACTTTGATTCTTGCTCGAATGTTTTGAATATTTCATTAAGATTCAACAATTCAACTCTTCTAAACTCAGAAAAACAAATCTTTAACATTTTTTCACTTTAAGATTTCCAAAAAAATCAGGAATCACCAAGAACATATCAAGAACATTTCAAGATTCCATATAATGCATCAAGAATCATCCAAAATTGATAAAAAAAAATTAGCAAGATCCTTCAAGATTCAACAGGATTCACTCTTTTCTTCAAGATTTCCTACAAAATAAAAAATTAAGCCAATTATGAGTAAAAAGAACCGAATTTAACTAAGAACTAAGCAAAAATAGCTCATTTAATCACTAGAAATAAGTATAAATAACTCTATTATATAAAGTTATCATTTGTCTTTCATTTAGAAGATACTAAATCTTCATATGCTATATATAGTAATTATTTCTTTATACTTTTCTTCTTTTATGAAATTCTTGATTATGCTTTTGGTAGCTATTATCTATCTCATAAAGTAGAACTCTAATTAGGAATTTTATCTTAATATTTTATTCTCAAAACAATTAAACCATAAAACTTTTTCTTATATACTAAGATAAAAAATTTTACTTGTTTAATCCATAATCATTTTTAAATATGTAAATTGAAATAAAACACTAATTATTTATAATAAAATATAGGAATTTATTTCCTTTATCCACATTATATTATATTATATTTTTCATCATATACAAAAAATAAAATAATTATGACATGTGACATAATGATATGAACGAAAAATATATTCCATAAAAGCATATATATGTCCTAAATATTAATGCTGCAACTATTATTTATTGGACAAAAAAATTATTTATGCATTAAGATTAATCAATTTCTAACAAATTAATTAGGGATATACTATGAAGTAGTTCCCATTCTTAAAAAGTTGAACTATATCACATCGCTAAAATTACACATACATATATTCTAAAGTATGAGAGTGAATTTCAAACACTAAAATTTTTTAACTTTTCATAAAAAAATTACAAAAAACATATTTTATAATTTCTAAAATTATAAAAAAATTAAAAATTCATAAATTAATTTTGAAAAATTTTGGTGAAAAAAGTGTTTTAAAAACTTGTAAAACAAATGTCATGCTCGTAGTGGCCCACATTAGAGGGAGTGAGGTCAATTAACCCCATTCAACTTTTGAAAATAAACAATATATATGTAAAAAGTACTAAAAAGTACATAAAATTAGTACTTTTTCTACATTGATACCACTAAAAATTGTTAAAATTTGTTGAAAAAAGGATAAAAAAAATTTTATCTTTACATTCATTTTAATTAGAAAATTCTAATAATTTTATTCTATTAAGAGTATAAGTTTAACTAGATAGTTTGGAAAAATTTTTAGCATGTATTTCTCTTGATATTTTATTAATCACATTTTAAGTCTTTTTTTAATTTTGATTTTTGTTACTTGTTTCTTATTAAAATTCTCTCTTTCACTTTGTTGTTGTCATAGTTATTGGCTATAGTTTTTCTCCTTAATTGTCTCTATAATACATATTATTTATGAGTTTGGTCTAATTTATAAATGATTAATTTGTTATACTTGATGTAATAATTAGTTCATAAATAGTTAGTTATTCGATGATATACATGCAATCTGATTATAAAAGAAATAAAAAAATTATATTGTAATCATTTATCTACTTGTATTATTTTCAAACATTTTGATTGGTACAAAAGAAAAGTGAAAAAAAAATTCCTTATATTGCACTACAAATGAAACCATTGATATAAATTTTCACTATGAGTAGATTATAAGAAAATATGTGTTTATTTAAAAATTATATTATGAGATATTTTCTTTTTATATAAAAATTATATTATATTCTGAGATATTTTCTTTTATATTTAATTTAATAATGTTATATTAAGTAATAAAATATTATAAATAAAAAATAACATTTATAATATTGAACTCACAAACACAAATTCTTGGCAAAGCCACTATCATGGTTCGCGCACTGGTCCAAGCCCATGCGTTCTCTTCGAGTCAAGTGACAGTTTTAGTTCTAGTAGAATTAAGTCTGACAATTAGGCAAACTAGGCCTTGAGCCTCACTGATAGTCCATGATGTAGGAAAACGGCCTAAGACATATCTATGGGCCGTGAGGAGGACTTCATAAGCCTAGGCCTAGTGATCAAATTCAGGAGCTTTTAACAGACACAATGCTCAGCATCTTTTTAAAAGGTTAGAGATGTTGAAGATCAGGGTGCTGAATCATAACTTCTAGAATCAGTGATTGACTCTTAGAATTAGGGATTTTATGTAATATTGGTAATCAATGTAATCTCTATATAATCTTTAGACTTTAGGAAAGCCATTGAATTGGCTTAATCTCAACCATTGATGTAAGGGGACCTTTAGTATAAATATAGGTCTTCTCCATCCTTATTTGTACATAGCAACCATTGAATGAATACAAGTTTACTTTTACCTACTTTATCTCTTATTCTCTTTAGCCTTTCCTCAAACTCCTTGTCTGCCTTATGTTTTGTAGCAGTTTGGGCAGCTAGACCCTAGAGTATTGAATGTATAAGCATTTGTCTGAGTGAAAGCTAATCTTGGACATCAAAAGAGTCCATTCCTAGGTTCAAGAGCTGCACAAGCCTAGAGTTGAAGTTTTGACCTGTGATAGTTGGTATCAAAGCAAACTGTAACTAAAACTAGGTTTGACATTGAAGCAACTCCAAAACCTTGCATGCAGGCATCCTGGTATGGTGTGCAGGCATTGTGATGCATTGTGTAGACATTTTACTATGTGTACAGGCATTCTACTATATGGTGCAAGTAGTTTGCTATGTGGTGTAAGCATTTTAAATTGTCATGCTTGTATATTGGTGTGTATCCTTAAGTTGTGTATATGTGTGCTAAAGTACAGAACCAGTACCTAATAAAGTGTTACTGGTATACTGTGGGTGTGTTATACTAGTGTGCAAACTAGTACTGGACATAGTGCTAGTTATGTATGCTGCGTTAAACAAAATCCTAGTCATTAGAGTGCTGGTCAAAAGATTGAGTTAAAGTCCCTAGGCTACATTCATGAATTTTATGGTTTGATATTGTGTGTGTTACAAGTATGACAAAAAATCACTAGGTGGAAGACCCAAGTGACGTGCATGAGAAATGCCCACCTACAAGTAAAAGAAAGAACATTAGTTCAGCAGAGGTGCTAATGTCCATGGGCACCTAACTAAAGAAGTGCAAGGTGGTCATTGTTTACATGCTAGATAGGTTTAAAGGCAATAAAAGATCCTTGAATAAGGTAATGAAAATGCTCATGCAGAGGAATAAGGCATTAAAAGCCATGGTGACAACCTTGTGAGAGGAATTACAAAGGTTCAAGATTGATTATGCTATGTTGCCAACTGCCATGGTTGCTGTATAGGTTTAGGACCCATTATGAAGGTACCTAAGCCAAAGCCATTTAGGGAAAGTCATTCAGTCAAGGATGTGGACAACTTTGTAGGGGCGTAAAGTAGTACTTATGGATAGTACATGATGCTAAGGTAAGCACATTTGTTATGTATTTAAGCAATAATGCTCTTTTATGGTGGCATCGCAGGTATGATGATGTCAGGTGTGGTGAGAAGGCAATCACCATATGGAATTAGTTCATGGAGGAACTTAGGTAACGGTTAAGCTAAAGTATGTGGAAGATAAAGCTTAAGGGAAGCTGTATAAGTTTACTCAAAAAGGAAGAGTTTAAGACTATTGTAGGGAGTTCTCAAAGCTAATACTAATGGTCCTAAGCATGAGTTAGGAGAAGGCTCTATTTTACTTTGTGGATGGACTAAAGCCTTGGATAAAGTCTAAATTGCAATGAAAAGGCATGTGGGAACTGAGTCAAAACATTACGATTGTTGAATCATTAATTGAGTTCAAACATACTACATCTTTAAAGTTTAGTTGACAAGGCTATAATGGGGGAGACACAGATAGCAATTCTTAATCCGATGAAGGGGCTGATGACAAGCTTAGATTTTGCAAGGTCAAGATTAACAAAGTTACTTCAGACTAAGGCAAGGAGCAAAAGCCTTTGAGCTATTTTTTGTATAATGGTCTACATTGTGCTAAGAAGTGCCCCATTCAAGTAAAGCATTTAGCCATCATACAAGGAAAATGGTTATCTGAAAGAGAAAGTAATGGTAATAAGTAGCACTAGAAGAAACCCAAGGTGTTATAGCTTGGTGTTATTCGATACTACTAAAGGGTAAAAACCTCTTAAGGAGTTTATGAGGGAAAAAAGAATGCAGCAAAGTGCCATAGCATAAGTGCCAAGGTTTAACTTGATACCTTTCAAAAGATTATGTAAGGTGCAACTTAAAAGGAAATAAAAAAAGCATCGATAGTGCAAGAGAAAGGTTCCATTGTAAGAATGTGCTAAGAAACATCATATCGAAAGCAATGGAAACCAATAGAGTATTTATTTGGGTATGAGACTGAGATGATGAAAAATTAGTTCATAGGATAGGAGACAAAACTGACGTGTATAGTAGTCACAAGATTCCCCTATCAAGTGACAATTCTAGTTCTAGTGAGATTGAGTCTGATAGTAAAAGAAACTAGGCCTTAAGGAGCACTAGAGGTCTAGAACATAGCAAAATGGCTTAAGACGTGTGTGGGTAGTAAGAAGAACTCCAATAACCTAAGCCAAGTGATTAGATTTGAAATCTTCTAGCAAGCCTAGTACTCAACATCCTTATAAAAGGTTAGAGATGCTGAAGATCATGGTGCTGAATCGTATTCCCTAGAATCAGGGATTGACTCATAAAATCAGGGATCTATGTAATCATGGTAATAAATGTAATTTTCATGTAATCTCCAAACTTTAGGAAAGCCATTGGATTGGCTCAACTTAGCCATTGATGTAAGGAGGCCTCTAGTATAAATAGAGGCCTTCCCTACCCTCATTTGTATGCAGCAATCATTGAGTGAATACAAGTTTACTTTTACCTATTTTTTTTCTTGTTTTTTTTAGCGTTTTCTTAAACACCTTATATGCCTTATGTTTTATAGCAACTTAGGCAACTAGGCTTTGAAGTATTGATTGCCTAAGCATTTATTCGAGTGAAAGATCTTGGACATCAAAACAGTCTTTTCCTTAGTTTAGAAGTCACATGAACTTGGAGCTAAAATCTTGGCTTGTGAAAATTGAGTGTGCCTCAATCATTTCTACAACTAAAAAAAAAGGCTTAATATCACGAATAGCCCTTGAACTTTAGTATAATATTCAATATCATATCCAAACTTTAAAAATGTCTAATGTGGTATATGAATTATAAATATGTTAACAAAAAAAGTACTCACTTCTAATGTGGTTAACTCTCAATGATGAAATATGGCATACAAACAACCTTTCAAGTACCACATTAATTAATAGATTGTTAGTTCTTATATTATATTAAAGATTTTTAAATTTAAAATATCATATTAAATATCTCATTATATTCTGATATCATTTTTGACGTTATCCAAAAAAAGTAACTTTATGTTTTTATCGGATAAATCTTTTAGATTTTTTGATTTAATCCCAAAAATTTTAAATCCTAAATTCTTATTAACCACACATTAAAAAATTTTGAAAAATATGCATTGAAAGATTTTGAAACAAGGATTTTAACCATATAAATTTGATACGTTCAAGTCAAAACATGTGAGAGCAATCTATTGTTAAGGTTTTGGTTTTTCTATTTTGACTATGATTTTTTTTTCCAAACTATAAGCACTTTTAATACCAAATGTTTATCACAAATCCATCCCACCATTATGTACAAATTTAAGCAAAAAATTAGGTTTAAAAGAATATGTTCAAATTTTCATCATTAAAATTCATTTTAAGTTATTAAAAAATGTTCTAGCATGTGAACTAACCATAGAAGCAAATTTACAGGTGGAAAAAGCATATTAATGCTCTGATACCATTATAAAAGTATTAGTAGATTTAGAATTACCTACCCTTATACTAAAATAAATTTTTGAGATCAATTTACTGATGTTTGCCTCATAAACCTATAATTATTTATTTCTTATTTTACTTTTTGAATAATTTTTTTAATGTTTTTAGTCTGTGGAACTAATGAAGTTGCTCACAAATTTTTACACTCTAAATCCTAGGATTATAGGTGAATATTCAAGATTATGGAAAAAAAAAGAAAAAGGTTTAGAAAAGAGAACTTTTTATTAGAATAATTAAGATTAATATTTCTTATTAATTTTCAAAAGTATAAATTATAAAAACTAGATTTCTAACGATGCTTTTTTTAACATTTAACAGTGTTTATAAATGTCACTAAAATGTTAATGGTGTTTCCTAAAAATGTGGCCAAAAATACTAACTATTTATATGTCAAAAAATTTAGTGATGCATTTTGAAAATCGTTGCCTCAATTAACAACATTTATATTACATTTAATGGCACGTGGTAAGCACCTTTATAAGCATTTCTTAGGTTAGATTTTTTTTTATTTAATAGCATCTGTATTTGAAAAACACTACTAATCAAAGAAATTTAGCGTTTATATGCACAAACATTGCTAAATTACTCTAAATTTAACAGCATTTACCAAAAAAAAATGCTTTTAAATTGCACCACTTAGTGACATTTTTCAAATAAAAACACTCTTAAAATTTTACATTCAATGATGGATTCCCACAAAGGGCACTAATGTTTAAGTTTTAATTTTTATATGTTTGGGAATATTGTTAAAAAATTAAATACTAAAATGATTATTTTTTAATATTTACTACTATAATTACGTTAAACATTAAAACAAATTATTAAAACACATAAAACTTAATTCAAATTGATTAATTTAATATTATAACATTTAAATACATTAATTATTCGAGTAAGTTACTAATAGGGGTGTTCATTCGATCAGTTTAGTTAATTTCGAATCGAATTATCTAAAATTGAATTAATAGTATTTTTTAAAAAAATTTTGTTAACTGAATCAAATATACAAGTTTCAAAAATTAAAAAAATATGTTATTTTAAATTCGGTCAGTTCAATTATTTTTTACAGTTAATCAAATAATAAATATATTTAAGTTAAATTATATTTTAAACTCTTAATTTTCATATTTGAAACAAATTAAATAAAATCATCTAACAAAATATTCAAATACCAAATTATTAAGTTAAAAATTCTAATAATTTCTAAAATAAAATGATTTATTTCATATATTTTTAATTTTATGTTTGAGTTTTATTATATGTCAGTTAAACTTTTGGTTAATTTGGTTTATGAATCAAATTAACAAAAAAGCAAAATTCTTTTAAAATAATTTTCAACAACCAATCAAAATTAATTTGGTGGTCGAATTTTGAACATCCCTAGTTACTAAGTTAACAAGTAATTTCTAATTGTATAAAATAAGAAATTCAACAAAATATGAAATTAATAACTATCAAAGTTGGAAGACTAGAATTATATGAATGATATCTTAAAGTATGATCACTAATATGTCGAGGAAGCTACTAAAAAAATAAAAACATTTATTTAATTGATAGTAAGATATAAAGATAAAAATTAATAACACAATTATTATATTTTATATTTGAGGTGGCTAAGTTGGTAGACTACCAAAATTATTTCTTGAAAATTATTGTTGTATAAAATTTATAAGATAATCGAACCTTTCGTGTAGTTGTTAGTTTAGCAAGTCCTATTTCTCCCTTTACTTCTATTTGCTTGTACTGTTCTTGAATATACTACAATCTTTCTCTTAATTTGATGACTTATTTAAAAGAGTTACCTTAAGAGAAGATAAGTTGTTGAGAACTACATTCATAATAGGTGAGAAAAAGCTGAAAAAATATAAAATCGATTTCAAATCGTAGTATTTGGTTTAATTCGGCTCAATCTTTTTCTTATTCGATTCGAATTAAGTTTGTATATTAAATGTACGTATTAGGTTCAGATCACATTGTGTAAAATATAAAAAAAAAAGCCAAACGAAGTGAATTATATATTTTTATTAGTTTTTATATATACTTTAAATTTTTGTAAAATAAAAATAATTATTTTAAATCTATGTAAATATATTAAAAGTCATAATAAAATAATATATAAAAAATAAATTTTAAAAATTGATGAACTGGCCTGAACGGAACTGCTAGAATTCAATTCATATTAGATTGATTTTAAAGAAAAGTTGATTCAAATTTAAATTAAATTTTAAAAATTCATAATACTATGTATCATTTGAAAAATCAGACCAAATCCAATTTTATTTGAAACATTATCACTCCTAATTCATAGTAGTTGGATGGTGTTAGAACTATTCAAAGGCTTTGAACCCATCCATTTTTTTTAGCAATTTTAATGAAAATCCAATCTTCCACATCATGAATGTTTATAGATGCATTAGATGACACTTTATATTCAGCCAATTTCTCATTCATTTTCTCTTATAAATCAGTCAAATAAAGCTATCAAGATAATTAATTCATACAACTTAATTATTTTTTAAACAAGTAGAGGAAAGTGCCATAATATCTTGAGTTTTTGCATTCAAATAAAATTTATCATTTTTGGTGCGAGTTATTTGAAATAATTTCACATGCCCAACTTTTTTATCTCACTCAACTTTCTACAAATTAATAACAAGCAATAAGAAATCATAGTGTGGCAGCAAGTTCAACCATTCAAATATCATAAAATCAAGCTAAGTAAGCCACTGAATTAGGATAATAGGATCAAATTTTCATTTTTACCCTTAAATGGTGCATAAATTCAAAAAAAAAAATAAAACCATAACTTTTTAAAATATATTAGGTGTGGCCACTAAGTTCAACCATTCGAACAACTTTAATATCACATAATTGAGCTATGTATGTCACTAAATTAGGAATATATAACCAAATTTACCATATTGCCATTAAACAACACTAAAAGTTCAAAAACAACACAAAAACCATAACTTTTTTTTAACATATCAATTGTGGCAGCTAAGTTCAACCATTAAAACAACTTTAATATCATGCAATCAAGCTATGTAAGTCACTAAATTCAGAATATACAACTAGATTTACAATATTGACCTTTAATGGCATTAAAAGTAAAAAAACATAAAAAAGTAACATTTCTAACATATCAAGTCTAGCAACCAATTTCAACCATTCAAATAATTTTAATATCATGTAATTGATCTATGTAAGTAATGAAATCAAGAATATACGACCAAATTTACAATAGTGCCCATAAACGGCATTAAAGGTCTAAAAGAACAAAAACCTTAACTTTTACACATGTATCAAGCATGGCAGCAAAGTTTAGCCATTAAGAGAACTATATATCATACAATCGAGTTATGTAAGTCATTGAATCAAAATTATATGACTTGATTTACTATTTTGCCCTTAAATGACACTAAAGTCTAAAAACACAAAAATCACAACTTTTCACAGATGTCAAGCATGTAGCCTAATTCAACCATTCAAACAATTTCAATATCATACAATCTAGCTATTGCACAAAAATTTATATTGCATGAAAACTTATGTGCATAGTTATTCAATTAGTCATGAAGGAAAAGCATATATCGATGTTCTTAGGCCCAAGATTTATCATCTAACTCCATCACTTCAACTTTGCTATTGGTTATCCAAAACTATCATAAGTTTCAGCATACTATGTAGGAAGCTAACATTTCTTATTGGTCAATTAAATCTTGTTTCAACATCTTCCAAATATTTTAAACAAAATGTCATACATGCCTCAACCAAATATCTCTCAACAATAGAACTTCTAGATAGTATTTGTTTTGACAATAAGACTTTAACCTTTTTAAAAACTTCAAGTATAAAAGATTGTGTTATATAGCTTTTTAAATAAAATAGTATGATAAACGTTAATTTGTTAATATACTATTTAATAAATAATAGCTTTCGATAGGATACATCTATTGACAATAAAATTGGTCATCAACTTTTGCTTCATATGAAAGAGAGATAACCAAATGCCTCATGATAATGAAGAAGTTAGGAAGGAAAATCTTCTCTAAATGGCATAAAGTTGTCATTGCTCAATCTTGAAGTTTGTCAAGCCCTTCCACTTTGAGAATTTTCTTACAAATATCTTTGAATATGTTACTAAGTTTAATTGTCACTAAAGTTGCTTGCTTTGACTTTGATAAATGAAAAGTAAATAGTAATAAGCTATGCATATTATGTGGTAATCATGTGACTTTAAATGATAAAGCTTTTATTCTTTGAGATTCACTTATCTTTATATATTAAGGCATACACATCCAAGACTTTCATGTCTTTTAAAACCTTACCAAAAACATCCATATCTTTTTAAGACATACTAAAACAAGCATGTAGCATTCGTGATTTACCATTAAGAAGCAACTCGATATGAAGCTCAAGCCAAATTTCCATTTCAATTGGGTTAAGTAGGTTTTTTAAATTGTCTTTTGATTTTATATCCATATTAAGAATTGTCCTAATTATACTTTTACAAACATTTTTCTTTATAAACATCACCATCAAGGTTATGATGTAATACATTATATTTTATTAAAAGGCAACTAAAAAAATACTTTTTTTTCCATATATTCTTCATTCAGGTTATCTTTTTCATCTTCGTCTTTATCACTTTGAACATTAATATCACCAACTTAAGAAGTAAAAAGGTCACCTTCAAATATCTCCCTCACTGTTTTCTTTGATTGATTCATTTTTTCGTAAATGAAATTAACATCTTTTAACTTTAATAAGATATCATACCTAAGAATAGGTGAAGGCACATTTATGAACTTTTCAGTTCTATGAAAAAGATGGTTTTGGAATCTAAATCAATGATTTTTATCTAACCACCAACCATGTGCCATAAAACATAACTTCTTACCATTATATAACCCTTTGAAACATATTTGAGCAATATAACAAGGACAAGCATAACAAACTTTAGTGTTCCATCCAAATAAATTTGCATAGGTATAAAAATCATTAATAGTCCATAACAAAATAGCAAACATACAAAGGTTTTCCCTTTTGGCATCATAAGTTTTAAATTTTTCTCACAGTTGCTTTAACTTTTCAATAAGAGGTTACAAGTAGATATCTATATCATTTTCAAGGTTTTTCTCACCAAGAATTATCATCAAAATAATGAAAAAGAAAAAAGGTTATTTTTTGCCAATCCATGGTGGCAAATTGTAAGGAATCACATCAATTAGCCAAGTACTATAAGACATACTTATCACTTTAAATGGATTAAATCTATTAGATGGAAGTCTAAACATCTCATTTTATGAATTAGAAGCAAAATCTAGATGCCTAAAGTTAACGATTTCTATGCCAAAGAATCAACGAGATGTCTTAATGATTTGTCATCCGCTTATCCATTATGATGCCACCTTATAGAATTTGAAGTTTTGAAATACAATAAAAATCATTAAAGTCTCGATATTAAAGAAAATACTGTAAAACCTTTAGAAGTTTCTTTTTTACATGTACTTCACCATAACCTTATTAATGTTTTCTTTGAGGTTTGTGTCCAACCAACAAGAATTGTCACACACATCAAAATATACATATCACAAGATTGTTTATTTGTTTCATCATCCTAACACATCATGCAATCATTCGAACAACTATGAATTTCCTCTTGTCTAAAACCTAAATTTTTAATCATCCACTTAGAATCCTTATAAGGTTCAAGGATTTTTGCTAAAGGGAACATTTTTTTCATAAATTCTAATAATAAGGTCAAAGAGTTTTCTATTCACCCACATAAGCATTTAAAGTGGGAAAGGTAAATAAAGAAAGACAACCTTGAATGCTTAGATCCTTCATAAAATTCTTCATTTATATCTTCAAGCAACCTATAAAATTTTGATGCTTTTCCACTAGGTCGTTGGTCACCTACACTTATCTCATGTTCACTAATATTATTCATTTTAATATTTGAATCATTAAGTTCATCACTTTAAGGTGATAAATTATGGAAATATTTGTTATGAATGCTAAAAAATCCCACAAGATGCCTTCCATGTCATCTTATCCAATAAGATCATATTGGTTTTGAGAAGCCCTTGAATTGGAAGAAATATAAATGGTGACCTATAAGGTGTAGACTCTCTATGAAAATAGTAATGAATGTATCTTGAAAGAAATCTAATACAAATTAAATGTTCCTACACAACTTCATTTATTTACGAATTATTATTACCACATCACACACATGGACATAAA
The DNA here is from genome assembly GCF_047325235.1 of Durio zibethinus. NCBI lineage: Eukaryota > Viridiplantae > Streptophyta > Magnoliopsida > Malvales > Malvaceae > Durio > Durio zibethinus. The sequence continues at coordinate 14,664,315 of NC_143178.1, forward strand.
ATCATATTATTTTCACTTGCATTGTTAAATGCAAAATTAAGGAATTATTCTACTTTCTCTTGGTATTCTTGACATAACCTTAACTTTTGCATCCAACTTTATCCATTTAGTACTTGCTATATTATAAGACGAAAGTCATATTATTAATTATATGACAACTAACTTTAACACACATAATTACATTAAATATTACACTCAAAATAGTAGCACAACATATAATTACAAAGAAATAGGTGTAATTCATACATCTTAATACACTATAAACTAATATGAAATTCATACATCTTAATGCACTATGAACTAATTTGAAACCTATGAAGAAAACACAAAAATTTAACAACTATTCTCAATAGTATCCATCAAAACCTTTCACAGAGATCAAGTATCACAACCAAAATTTTATAACTATTGCCAAGAATGCTTCTAAATAGTCAATTCACAATAATACTAAACAAGAAAATGATAAGTGAAAGAAAATCATGGGATAAAACTATATACATCTCTTTCTTTAATTTAACAAAGGAAAAAAAAAATAAAGAGAATAATATGCTTAAATTACCTGGTCAAATTTTAAGAGTGACGATAGAATATGGATGTTATGAATGATAGGCTAGATTTTCAAGTAACATAGATTCTCTAAACATCTATTGCAAAGAATAAGAATGATTTAATTCTTTCTCATAAGAATTATGATTTAATTCATTATAAGCTATAACATTCATACTCCCAATTGAAAACTAATTTATTAAACTATTTTTAATACCTACAACAACTACAAATAAAAGCAAATCCAATAGCATTTTGAAATCTAGAAAAAACTACAAGACTTGAATATTAACACCACTAAATATCAATCATAGAACATAAACAAATCAGAGTCAATTGAAAGTTCAGAAGAATGAGTACTTGAGAAAAAAGTTAAGATCAAATGCAAGACAAACATGATTATGTATATGCTTAGGACCTAAGAGGAAAAATGCTAATAATAATAAAAAATAAATCTCTATTCAGTGGATAAATTATTCTATGTTGAACATGCAAAGATTAAAATAACCAAAATATCTATAAAACTTTAAAAGATGTTTTACTAAAACTAAAAAAAAAAAGAAATCACATGTTAATAACTTATAACATATTATATTAATTTTGAAGAAAAACAAACTAGCAATAGAATATACAATTAGTAATAGAAAAAAGAGAAAAAAAAATGATGAGAGAGGAAAAATGAAGTGCATCACAAAAAAGTACAAGTTGTCGTTGAACTATTACCTTAACTGACAATCATAGCTACAATTTATGATGGATAGAATGGTCAATAAGGTAGAGTAATAAAATGGAATACAGGGAGCAACAACAAGCTAAAATGTGTTTAACGATTTCCACTGGTGCTACACCGGATGATAATAGGGGATAAAAGAAATGAAAGGCAAAAAAAAAAGAAAAACAAAAAACCAAATGCAACCAACAAAAAGAGAAATGAAATAGCAGAGGGAGACAATAATGGAAGACAACAGCTAGAGAAATGAAACATAAGGATTTAGTGGTGTTTATAAGCAAAAACACTACTACCATATTGAACTTAGTGCCGTTTTTATCCATAAACATTACTAACTTTACAAAATTATTAGTGTTTATGATAACCATATATTTAGCAACATTTTTAGTATAAATGCCACAAAGTATAAGCCAAACAGTGCATTTTCAAAGACAAATAGATTTGGAAAAAATTACAACGACACTTTTACCAAAACGCCACAAATTCTTTATGATAATGGCATTTTGGTATTTAAACACCGTTATATTATATTTTAGCAACATTTTTATATAAACATTGTCACCATTATGAAATATGCGCCTTTAAAAACCCATTTCTTTGTAGTGATATGTGTCTATTTATATAACACATATTTTAATCACATTAAAAATAGACATCTAATAGCACTTATGTGAAATTTTATTATAAATAAAATTTTAAATCAACCCATACTAAGAATTAGATAACACTTATATAAATGTACTAATGAGTTTGAATTTAGTTGATATGATCCATATATATAATATATTATAGCCATGTTTGGTGCTTAGATGATGAATAGTATAAGATGATAATTATCTTATATCATATTTGATTTGTATCTAAAGAAAATAATAGGATTGCAAGAAGAATTAACCATCCTTTTAGCATAGATGATTCAATCCTTCCCAAGTAGAGAGGATTATTTTTGTTCCATGGAATTAAATTTGCATATTCTATTATACCCATAAAAATTACATCAATAATTTAAGTTGTATAAAATTTAGGAATTTTGACCAATAAATAAAATTATCCTTCCATAATCCTTCTACACATCAAATATAAGATAAGATAATATTATTTTTTTTAATCTTATTCATAATATTATTTAAACCTATCTTATTGTAATCTTGTGCACCAAACACACCATGTATATAGGAGGAATCAACTTACACCAGTATAAAACTAAAAAGTTTGATATCTTTTTTTTTTAACTATTAATTCCAAATGGTACTCCTAAGAATGGATTAAATAATTTTTTCCTTTTTGATTTGTTTTTCTCATTCTTTGAATAGATTAAAATTAATAGTAAAACTTTTACATTGTTGTAAGTTGATCCATTCTTATACATATATATATATATGAATAGGGATTCATTTATATTATTATAATTCTTATACCTTTTTGGACCCTTTGATCAAAATTAAAATTAAATTCATGACGTATTTGAATTAAAATAATAATTTTAAATTTAGTAATTTAAATCTGATAGTTTAAAAAAAGTAAGAGTTATGGTGTGTGCATATGTATATGTATATATCTATGTATATATATATATATATATAAAAGATGAATGATTACCGTGTGAGATGAATTATGAGATGTTTGTTTCTTTGTGGGGATGTTTCTCAAATTTGGCCCATCTCTCTGATCTACTGCATTTTGATTGGCTGTCTTTCTTTACTTCCTTTTAAACAAATTTTTCTTGAGTTCACTCTACTCTACACACAATACCTGATGAAGAGGAGGGATGGAATTGAAGAGAGAAAGAGAGAAAAGCTGATATAAAAGCTGAATATTTAAGGGCTAAAAGGAAAGCTGATCATCAAACCGAAAGAAAAGAAAGAAAAAAGGGCTTTTTTTTCCTTCCTCTCATCTCATGTTCTACTACTCTTTCCACCTCTCCCTACCTCTAACTATATCTTTCGCTTTCCCTCCCCTAATGTCCATCCTCCATTAGCTTTTCTCTTTCCCTTTTTCATTTTCCTTTTAAACTCTTCAACTTTACTGAGTAAGAAGAAAAAGCCAAGATCAGCAGCAGTTGGCAAAGGAAAAAATATTGCTTTGCTTAGCCTCTTTGGCTTATATTAAATAAGTTAATCGCCCCAAGGAGAGGTTTTTCTGAAGTAATTACCCATGTTGGCCAATAACTTTTGTTCTTCGGTTCCTTCTTCGGAGCCATTTTCCTGTTTAGAGAATGGTAATAATAACAATAAGAGGACAAGAAGACCGGCAGGAACGCCAGGTACGTATCATATATATGTCGCATACGCAATACGATTTTTATCCAATTATCCTAAAGAAAATTGGATAACTTTTTATTTTCATGATTGATTTTCCGTTCTAATTTGAACATATATATACCTGAGCTGATGTAGATCCAGATGCAGAAGTGGTTTCTCTCTCCCCTAAAACACTACTAGAATCGGATCATTACGTTTGTGAGATCTGCAACCAAGGATTTCAGAGAGACCAAAACCTACAGATGCACAGGAGGCGACACAAGGTTCCATGGAAGCTATTCAAGAGAGAAACTCCAGTGGTGAGAAAGCGGGTGTTCGTTTGCCCGGAGCCTAGTTGCTTGCACCATGACCCCTGCCATGCTCTTGGTGATTTGGTTGGGATCAAGAAGCACTTCAGAAGAAAACACAGTAACCACAAGCAATGGGTGTGCGAAAAATGTTCCAAGGGCTATGCAGTTCAATCTGATTATAAGGCGCATCTTAAAACCTGTGGCACCAGAGGCCATTGTTGCGACTGTGGCAGAGTTTTTTCAAGGTTAATTCATTTTCTTTCCTTTCACATAAACACATACCTTTAAATATCTAAATTCCTGTCTACCTCCTCCTTTTTCTTTTTTATCCTCAAAAAGCAATCAACAGTGTTTTAGATCTATACTAAAATTTTCCCGGGGTGTTGCTGCTGGATTTTAAGCTTCTTTTGTTTTTCTATGTTTTGGTATTTTGAAGCAAAAAGATTTTGTAAGTCCCAAACCATGATTATATATTGAATTCTCTCTGTCAGGCCCCTCTCCCTTTCCAGATGACTTGAGTTTCTTGACTTGTAAAGGAAAAAGAAAAAGGAAAGAAAAAAAATACTTCTTTTTTGACTGATGAAAGCTTAATCCAGTACTTAACAGGCAGTTGAACACATTTTCCGAAGGTCAGTTTCCGTTGGTCCTGTTGCTGTTGGTTTCAAATCCTATAGATCGCAGCTGAAAGGCCAAAGCAGTTTCGCACATTTGTGAATTGTGACAACATATTTTATTTCATGTGACCCAATGTCTTAAATGATTAGGTTTCAGTGTAGCTTAACATGGTATTGTTCCATTTATTTAATCTATAAATTCTACTTCTACTCTTTTTCGCTTCGTGGCTTAGTGGTCACAAAGCTTTTAAGAAAACATAAAGAAACCAAGCCTCCCCCTCCCTTTTATAATTGGGCTTTACCCACCTTGAAACCAAAAAAAAAAAGAAAGATAAATTCTACTTCTACCATTTCTATTGTAATCGATCCTATTCCAGAACAATTAATTTATAGATTTCAGAATTCTTTTCTTTATAAATTAATTAAATACTTCGATGGGGTTTATCTCTTCTCTTTTTCATTGTTTCTACGTACTATCCATCTTCATCAAGAAAAACGCCTACTAGATCAAGCCTTTTGCCGCTTAAGTGTTACGTAGAATCATAACAGCTGTTTAACTCACTTTTAATTACTTTTGCAGAGTTGAGAGTTTCATTGAACATCAAGATGCCTGCTATATGGGAAGTATCCGGCCAGAACCACAAGCACTGCAGCCGGCTTGCTTGCCGCGAACAGCTTCAACCCCCAGTCCATCCAGTGATACCAATTTCAATATAGCTCGTAGGCCTAGTTTGGTGTTGGCGAAGACAACAGATACCATGTTCTTGAGCCCTACAAAAGATAATTCCCCTAAAAAAGTGTACTACAACAATTTGGAGCTTCAACTCTCAACCACATCAAATACCACTGATTTCTCATTTTCCCCTAAAAAAGATGATAATCATTCAACCCAGTTACAGCTCTCAGTTGGCTCATCTGATATTGGCGAGAAAATTGAACCAACTGTTACGTGTAAAAACAAGGACGCAAGCAAGAAATCAACTCATCAGGAGATTCATGAGAAACCAGACTTTGTTGCATCGAGGCTAAAAGAACAAGCTCACCAGCAGTTAAGGTTGGCGATCGCTGAGAAAGCTTATGCTGAAGAGGCAACAAAGCAAACGAAGAGGCAGATTGAATTAGCTGAGCAAGAGTTTGCAAAGGCAAAGAGAATTAGGCAACAAGCACAAGCTGAATTGGAACAAGCTCATGCATTAAAGGATCACGCAATAAAGCAAATCAACTCCACCATTCTTCAAATTACTTGCCATGCTTGCAAGCAGCAATTTCAAGAAGAAGACCTCCCGAAGAGAACTCTCTAATAGTGAGTTACATTTCATCAGCTATAACAGGAGGTGAAGTCGAAAACAATATTCGAACAAACCTTACAAAGGCTACTTCTAACTCTAACCCAATCTCTCCATCTCATCCGTATCATAAACCAATCTCTCCATCTCAACCGCATCATATTCCACCTCTTTCCTTCTTATATGTACTGATATACCAAAAGTGGTTGTTTAGATAATCTTGCCTTGATTAGTGGAGTGTTTTGTCCTGCAATTTGTGTGATGTAATTTGTTCATTAATTTGGTTAAATGGAAGCTCCTAGTGATGGATTTTGTTGGTGAAGTATTCCAGGGCATTCGGGCGATAAGTTGATCGATTAATGTTGATGTTTCGAGCTTTTTTCTGAATTCTTTATCATTTAATTTACAAGAATAACTGTTCCTCATTAGTTTTTTCCGACTCTGGACTATTACGTTGACTAAGGCCAGAGCCACTTGTAAAAGCTGATTGTCCTTTGCCACAGCTTTTGATTATTTTTTATGTTCTGCTTGGACTATTTGGAGATCTTTGTAGACTGAATAAGTCAGAAAACGGAGGTGGCTTTCCCCTTCCGCATTAAAGAATAATACTGACCACTGTGTAATTTAGAACCTAAAATCTTTCATAAATATCAATACAAAACAAAGCATGAGCAAGAGAAAAGAGGAATCTAATGGGCCTTTTCCAACTGCTGCCCTGCACTTGTGTTCTCAAACAAATGTAAATGCAAAAACAACGTGTTTTTCAGTGCCAAGTTTTATTGACTGACTCGTCCCTCTTAACGTCTCCAAACACGCAGACACAAACAAACTCCATTATTCACTTTCATATATATATATATATATATATATATATATATATATATCTCATTAGAATCAGGGTCATAGGGCAGTGGGTTGTACAGAAGAAGCACATCATCTTCCCATTTATGCAGAGACCATTCAAAGCTTTTCTGGTCAGTTGGAAGAAAAAATACCTCAGGGTTGAAAATACCTGCGTCCTATTGCTGTTATCTTTCACGATTTCAACCAAAACAAAAGGCCAACGGCAAGGCTAAAGCTGGAGCCTTTTCAATGGTTTTTTCTCTTAACTTTTTTCTTGGACAGTGTGCATCTCTCCTTTTCCATGATGTTATTAGCTTGCCTTTCTTCTTTTTATGATTCATAAAATTGTTCTCTTCGTGCCAAAAGGAAACATTACAATAAAAAAAATTGCTCTCTAGAACATACTATAATCAAAATAGTAGTTCAATATATAAATTTTAGAGGAAAATATATGTACAAATTTAATAATATTATGTCTCTTGTACTATATATTTTTTATCATACTTAAAGAAATAAATTTTTATTTTAGTACTCCAATTTTTATTTCGTAAAATTCTCTAATATTTCACATTGTTATTATAAATTAAATTATTGACGTGATATGAATATCTAATAAAATCATATCACATGTTGTAAATATCAAGTTATCACCACGTCACCTATTGAAACGTCAACAAAAATATTTTTTATTCTCCCTAATCCTTTCCCTTGCTCTATTTTATTTTTTAAAATTTTGAATTAAAATATATATTTTTAAAATTTTTGAATTTTTTATTTAAATGATAACTCGAAATATGATGATAATTGGATATTTATGTCACGTGTTATGATTTTATTGGTATTAATGCCATATAAATAAGTTGATTAACGGTGTTAGATTAGAGTATCAAAGTATTTGACAAAATGAAAGTTTGGATGCCAAAGTTAGAATTTTATTTTTTGTAGATACTGAACTAATAAAAAATGTATAATACAATGACAATTTTTGTATTAATCCTATAAATTATATTGAGGAAAATATATGTACAAATTTAAAAGTGCTATATACATACTAGAAATAGCCACCCTGCTATACAGGGGTAAGCTATTATTTTGTTAGAATTTTTTATTATTTTAAATAAATTTATAATTATTTTAATATAAAAATAATAAAATAAATAAAACAAATAAAAATATTATAAAAGTATTAAAATTAATATATATTATATTTCATATATTGCAATTATAATTTTTTGTTAATTTTTTATAATATATTTTGAGCATTATATTTTTGTTAATCATTGCATAAAATGTATGATTTTTAATTTATTGTAGTTTATAATTTTTTTAAAAAATAGTTAAAACAAAATAAAAATAATTTAATTTTTTGTAATGTGTTTTTATATTTATCATATTATACTTTATAATTTTTATTTTATTACAGTAATTTAATATTTAGTTAACTTTTATATAATTAATTTAATAAGTAATTTAATAAGGGTATTATAATAATTTTATAAAATGCTACAAGTCAAATTTTCATGAAGCAATGACAAAGGTATTTTAGTAATTTAATAAGTACTTGATTTTATAATTTCTTAAACTTTAATTGTAATGTAATAGGGGTATTATAGTAAATTTTAAACAAAATACTACATGTTAAATTTCTATTAAGTAATGGTAAGAGTGTTTTAATAATTTAATACGTGGTTAATTTTATATTATTTTTAAATTTAATATGTAATTTAATAGTAGTATTATAGTACTTTTCAAATAAAATGCTACATTTCAATTTTCTATGAAATAATTCCAAGGACATTTTCATAATTATAGTCACAAAGACATTTTCATAATTATAATAGGAGGAGTATTATAATAATTTTCAAACAAAACTTCTTATGAAACAATCTCAAAGGCTTTAATGCAATTTTGGTAAGGTGAGTAATTATAATTAATAAATATAGAAGGATATTTTCATAATTTTGTTAAGGATGACACAAAATGCCACGTGTTAGCTTCTTATTAAGCAATCTCAAAACCAGTAATGTAATTTTCATGGTGTTTACTTTAAATGTATTTATATAGATATATAGTTTAGTTTTGCTACTAGTAAAAAATACCAAGACACCAAGGCAAGGACTAAATATGATATATATGAATTAATCAGAATTCTTTAGCCTTTTTCTCTCTTTTCATGAAGCTCTTCTAACTTAATCAACAAGAGATCCTTAAGCCAGAAATTAAAATTTTATATCATGGTGATGATATTAATGATATTCATGTTGATATGCATATATGTTATATATGCATGCTAAGTGTACATACGAACCAAAGTTGGACCCCAAGGTTGGTTGCTTTATAAGTTTCATTGTTTTTTCCTAAATGACTCTTTAAGCTGTCTTGATGTTAGTTTTATGTTAGCCCAACAAGTATTTCTAGCCTAGCAAACCTTCATTCATAATTAATAGTTAGGTTGTTTTCAAGTTAATATTGGGTTTAGAGATTTTAATTAGGTCTATAATCCATGGCACGATTCATTATTAAATATTCAAGTTGGACTAAATATGATATATATGTGTCATGCTGAAGTAAAAGATTTTAGATTCATAGGCTGATATGTTATGACACCTTAAAAGCCAATGTCAGCATGTAGCATTTGGGTTAGTATGGTATGACACACACATACACACACACACATATATATAAGTATTAATTCTAAAACTATTAATATTGAACGACCAAAATATTCCTATAAATTTTTAAATTAACAAATTTATCCTTAAATATGTATAATTTTTATTAATTTATTTAAATTTAATTTAAATAAACTAAAATTAAAAATAAAGTTTATATAAAATTAAATTATTTAAACTATTAAAATTTTCATTGTAAAAGTAATAAAAGTGATTACCTAAAATATCCTTACTAAATGTTTTTATATGAATTTTTTTATTATTAGACTCTTTCTTTTTATAATTAGACTACAAAAAAAATACTAAAAGTGATTTATTAAAATATTCTTAATAAGATTTTAATTTAAAAAAATGCTAAAAGTGATTGATCAAAATGTCATTAGTAATTTTTTTAGAATTTTTAATTTAATTAAATGACTTTTTTTATTATTTATAAGTAAAATGATATTTCACATCAAATAATTCAAGTGGTTGAATGATCCAATATGAATTATTCTAAGTAAAAAATTATAAAGTGAAATAAAATTAATTGTTTTTTGGTGAATTCTTTCAACATAAGATTTTGTTTTATTTTATTTTTTAAAATTATGTACTTTAATATTTTATATAATAAAAATTCGTGTATAATAAAATTTTTAAAATTAAAGAAAATTTAAGCTTTTAGTTGATAAAACATACAATTATATTCAATTAATAAAAGCACCAATGGAAGATTATTTTAACCAGAAAAATGAAACAAAAGATTGCTTAGTTATGCATAACTCTATCATCTCTATATGACAAAAAATGTTAGTGTTATATGATGTTTCAATAAAAAATATACAAAATACATTGATTTCAATTTTTTTTTATGATTAATATGGAACTTTTTTATTTCATGAAACATTATATACTCATTATCTCTTTTATATTAGTTGAAGAATATTAACTATTATATAAAAATTTTTGAGGTTATCATATTAGGTAATATTTGTTCAAAAGAATTGAAATTTATCAAATTAATTATCACTTTACATCTAAATAAAAAATTATTATAAATTATAATTTAACTAAATTTAAAAGTGATTTAAAAGAATTTATTATCAAAATTTATTTGATAAATCTTTATTTAATTGTGTATTTAGCATTTCAATTATTTTTAATTTTGACTTTTTATAATTTTGAATTAGATTTTAGACTTAAGATTAGCGACTAATTAGGTTAAGTAAAGTTTTATCATTCGATTCAATTCATAGCATATGTAATTATTCACTTATATATCTAAGCCCATTTGACTTAATAATTGATGCATACTTCTTTTTATTTAAAAAGGTGGATTTAAATCATCCTAAATTTAAATAAAAAATAAGTATATTGACTTACTTATAATTTTAATTTCACTTTATAAATTATCTTAAAATTAATTAACTAATTCAACCATAAAGACAATAAAAATAAAAACATTGAAGATGAAAGGAAAAGAAGCTTAAATAAAAAAACTTTTAAATTGTTGTGGAAGATGAGTCACTAATGTTGGATTTTAATTGGGTTATTATTTCAGTTTGGATTTTGATTATATTCAATCATTTCAAATTTTAAATAATCATTTAGTTGTTAACATTTTAAAATCAATTGGAATCGAGTGAAGGTAGTTCATTTTTATAATAATATATATTATATTATTTTTAATTAAATTAAAATTTAAAATAAGTAAAAAATTTTATTTAGATTTAATTTGAGTTTTGAATTGTTTCAAATTTGAGTTTATTAATCCATGCTATTTTAACTATACTTTTATGACACTTGTAATAAATTTTAAAATAAAATAAGAACACAACACAATAAAAATTTAAGTACAAAAGTGATAGAATTACAGATGATAAGTTTAGAAAAAAATCTTTATGCCCAAGTTTCGTAGAAACTAAGGGACTTTTTTTAAAGATTTTGAAATTCGTATTGTAGAAATGTTAATTTATAAATGAGTTTATAATTGTTCATTTATTAATCAAGTTACTACTATATAGGTTAAAGAAGACAATTCAGATTTCATTTGAAAGAGATTATATCATAGTTCAAATTTATTTATGAAGATAGCATAAAGCTAAACATTATTTTGGTTGTTATAATGCTTTATAATATTTTTTACTCTTTCCAAATGAAGAAGTTAATTGCTATTAAAATATCAAAAAAGCCATTTTGAATGATGGTAATAAGAATGAAGTAACAATTAAAAAATATGCTATCTTTTCATTTAGTAGAAGATTTTTTATAGAGAATGCGAAATATTCTTTACTCTTTTTAAATAGAGAAGTTCATTGGCATCCAAATATAAAAAAAGTTATTTTGAATGGTGGTTTTTTTAAATGAAGCAACAATTACAAATATACCGTGTTTTTATTTAGTAAAAAAAATTATAAAGAATGCGAAGTAATTATTATGAATATAAATTTTTTAAAATTATTATATGTTTAATTTTTATAAATTTTATTTAGTAAATAAGTTCAAATTACTTTTATCATATATATAACAAAATTTTTACTTAAAATTGTATACCTAAAAATAGAAACATAAGGTAAAATTTATTATTTCCATTGATGATAAAACACTTTAAAACTTGCAATCTTTTATATACAATTTTACTTCACTAACAAGTATTAAATATATACACTAATAATTCAATCAAATCATCAATAATGCTTATTTTAATATCTACTATTTACCATGAACTAAAAAATTTAATCTTTAAAATATTGACTTAATATATGTTGTATATTTTATTTAATTTAGTTTTAATACATATATTAGTATAAAAAATTATGATTTTAACTTATTATTACATGTTAAGCTATGGAGTAAATTAAAAGCAATTACTTTTATTTCTTAAATCATTTAAACTTGAACTTTTTTTCTCCCTTTCTCTATCTTACAAATTACATCATCTAGCATACATTATAATTATTTTCTTTTTAGATATATATAAGTCAATGATAACATAGTAGTAGATAATTAATAACTTAGTAATTAATCAATGAAAACTTAAATGTAATCAGTGTAATATAGTAATAATCATCGATAATTTAATAACTAATTAATGATAACTTAATAATAAATGAATGATAATTTAGTAATCAATAATATATAACTTTTTAATAAATCAGTAAAATATAATAATATATGATAATACCTTAATAGTAAATCAATTATAATATAGTTGTAAATGTATAATAACATAATACTAAATCAGAGATAACTTAACAAAAAATAAGTGATAATTTAGTAGTTAATTATTAATAACTTAATAATAAATCAATGATAATTTAATAGTAAATTAGTAATAATTTAACAGTAAATCAATTTTAGTTTGATATAATTAATTCATAGTAAATCAATGATAAATTAGTAGTAAATAATTGATAATTTAGTAGTTAATTATTGAAAACTTAAAAGTAAATCAATATAACTTGTAGTAAATAATTTATAACATAATAATTAATCAATAATAATTTAATAATAAATTATGCATAATTTAATATAAATCAATAATAACTTGATCGTGAATCATAGATAATTTAACAGTAAATCAGTGATAATTTTGTAGTAAATAATCAAAAATTAAATAGTAAGTCAATGATACCCTAATAGTAAATATATAAATATGTAATAATAAATCATTAATAATTTAATAGTAAATTAATAACTTAGCAGTAAATCACTTATAACATAATAGTAAATTACTAATAATTTAATTGTAAATCAATGATAATTTAGTAGTATATTAGTTAATCATTGGTAACTTTTTAGTGAATTATTGGTAAATTAGTAGTAAATTAATTATAACTTTATAATAAATCATCAATAACGTAGTGATAAATCATCAACAATTTAATAGACATTATTCACAACTTAATGATAAATATTTTATAACTTAATGGTAAATCATTCATAAATTAGAAGTAAATATCATTGATAATTTAGTAATAAATCTTTGATAACTTATTAGTAAATAACTGATAAATTAATTGTCAATCATTAATAATATTTTTATACTTGAAGTTGCTTATGATTAAACCCTAGTTACTAATAGAAATGAAGTCAAAACTTTCATTTTGATCGATAAGATAAACTTACCATGAACTTATTCAATAAAAAGAATTAGTGAAAATATTCTAAATTTAAATAAAATAATAATGTTATTATACATAAAAAAAAATTTCATATATTATTAAGGGGTTGTTTAAATTCCATGTTTCATGGTTTTAAAATAATAACAGCATATTAGTAAATCAATGATAGGTTAATAAAAATAAGTGATAATTTATTTGTTAATTATTAATAACTTAATAAAAAATCAATTATAACTTAATAGTAAATTAGTGATAACTTATTAATAAGTAAATTTCAATTTAGTAGTAATTAATTGATAAATTTAGTAGTAAATTATAAATACTTTAATAGTAAATCAATGATAATTTAATAGTTTATTATCAAAATTTAAAAGTAAATTAATATGAGTTCGTAGTAATTAATTATCAATAACTTAATAGTTAAATAACTTAATAGTAAATTATGGATAATTTAATATAAATTAGTGATAACTTGATAATAAATCATAGTTAATTTTGTAATAAACCTTTGATTATTTTGTAGTAAATAATCTAAAACTAAATAGTAAATTAATGATAACAAAATAATAAATGCATAATAACATAATAGTAAATCATTGATAATTTATATGTAAATTATTGATAATTTAATAGTAAATTAGTGATAATTTAATTGTAAATTAGTTAATTATTAATATCTTTGTAGTAAATCATCAATAAATTAATAGTAAATTAATTATAACTTTATTACACATCATCAATAATTTAATAATAAATCATTAACAATTTAATAGTAAATCATTCATAACTTGTAATAAATGATTCATAAGTTAATAGTAAATCAATGTTAATTTAGTAGTAAATTATTGATAATTTAATAATATATCACGAATAGCTTGGTAGTAAATTGCTCATAATATACTAATAAATTAATAGCAACTTAATTGTCAATCATTGATAAATATTTTGGACTTAAAGTGGCTAGAAATTGAATCTTGATTATTAGTAGAAATGAAGCTTGAAATTTTATCTTGGGAGACTTGAATAAACCTACCATGAACCTATGCAATAAAAAATTTAGTGAAAAAAATTTTAAATTTGAATGAAACAATATTGTTGTTATATAAAAAATTATCATACACTAGAATTGAATCTAAGCTTTCTTACTAGAATCCATTATTGAAAATATGATAACTCAAATTTTATCAACAATCACTAAAAGTATATCATAAGTTACTAGAAGGTTAATTATTAAAATTACATCAAGTGGTTACTAAAATTTTATCAATAATTATCAAAATTATATCGAAAATTACTAAAATTTTATCAAAAGTTATCAAAATCAAAATTATATCAAAAGTTATCAAATTATATATATATATATATTATATCAAAATCAAAATTAAATTAATATTATTTATCATTGTTATCATAATATCGAAAAAAAAATTATTGATAAGAATTTTTAGAAATAAAAATTACACGTGCGTTATGCACATATTAAAAACTAGTAAATCTAAATGTGTCATGCCGTGTTGGTCCATAATTGTCATAAATTAATGGGCTCAACGTGTTGGCTTTTAAGTTGTATTCATTTTATTATTTTATCTTGAAATGAAATTATACTTGCAATTTTGTTGACAATTTATAAAATAAAATTATATTAAATAAATGTACTTATTAAATATTTAAATTATTAGTAGATAAATTTATAATTCTTTCATTTTGAAACAAGGAAATTCCATTAATTTATTTGCAATTGCAAAATCAACCTGTAAGGCCCTACATAAGAAGAGAGGTGGCTTTTCGATCCAGTATATATATTGATCACAACTTAAAGCATATTTGGCTAGACTATGAGCTAAATTGTTTCCTGTCCTTCCTATGTGCATAAACTTACATTTGGTAAACCCTCCACTTATATCCTTTGCTTCTCCAGTTATCACGCCTATGGATGACAGGTCAAGTTCGTACAATTGCAACCATTTCAATACCGCCAGTGAGTCTCCTCTATTGTCACAGAGATAAGTCCATTTGCAAAGCAAAGTTAAGAGCAGTGGCAGCTCCTCTTGCTTCTACCATGAACGAGTTATCAACCCCATGGATCCTGGTTGCACATGCTCCCATCAGTTGGCTTTGCGAGTTACGGATCACGACTCCCACTCCTACTATCTTCTCTGATTTATTCAATGCAGCATCAAAATTCACCTTCATTGGGTGGTTGTCATCGAGAAAGTTCCTGCTCCAATTCCCTCTTTGCTCGCTCCTAAGCTTGGCTGTATTCATGGAAGTAATGTCTAATGAAATTTGCATTGTAACTTGCTGTGCCTATCTCCTCTCCATGTAAAGTTTTGTTTCTATTAGTCCAGGTTGACTGGCATGTGACGGCTAGCTGTTGCAAGTGTTCGGTTGTTAGCTTTAGTATCTTTCCTTTGAGCCGTACTTGTCCTTCATCTAGTTCGTCCCATTGAGTCTCCCAAGGAAAATTCAGACATTGCAATACCTCTTTCACCACTTCGCAATTTTTTAGGGCATGGAATAGTGTTTCTCTTCCATTTTTACATCTTCCACGGACCTCATCAACTTGAATTCCTCGTTGTGCTAGTGCAACCATGGTTGGTAATGTACCATGACAGGCCCTCCATAGGAAAACTTTGATTTTGTTTGAAATGCTTGCTGTCCATAATTTCCTCCATAACTCCTGTTACTGCTCCCCCATGCGTGCCCAGTTGTGATGCTCTTCGCTGTTTAGCATTTTATACCCCCTCTTCACTGAATATTCTCCCCTATTATCACAGTGCCATACAAGGACTTCTAACACTTCCTTCTTACCCACTGGTAGCATGCCAATGGCTTCTACTTTCGCTTCCACAAATCTATTCCTCAATGCGACCTCGTTCCATTGCCTAGAGTAAGGACCGAATAGCTCTTCACAGTATAATCCATGCTTCATGCATCCCTAGGTGACTGGATCTTAAAGTCGATGTTGGAAGGCACCCACTGGTCAGTCCACACTTTGATAAATTTTCCATTTCCTACCCTCCACCTCACTCCCATTTGAGTATAGAAATAGAATCCCACAGACTCTTCCACGTTAATGATGGCTTGTTGCCCAGACTCGAATGATGAAATGAATTTTTTGGAAAGTATTTACCTTTAAGCACTCGATGCACATGTGTGTTTTCATTCTTGAGTAGCCACCAACGCTATTTAGCCACCATTGCCTTTTGAAATTGGTCATGTCACGGAACCCCATTCCTCTATGCTTCTTTGAACTACACGTCTTATCCCAACTAAGCCAGTTTAGCCCCTATTTGTCCTTGTTTTGCTTCCATCAGAACTTGCTTATAACTCCATTCATTGCCATGCACAACGTTTTAGGAAGTAGAAAGCATCCCATGATGTAGGCTAGGATAGATTGCACCACAGATTTGATAAAAGCCTCCTTGCCCCCTTGTGAAAGCATTTGGCTAGTAATAGTAAAAACAGCTAAGATATTTTTGGTAGGACTAAAAATTTTGAAACAAACTAGTGATTAGCAAATATAAATTAAGGCTCCAAGTTAAATATAAATTCAATTAACAAAGTAAACTGCAAAAAGACTAAAAGGGGGAGTTTGGTTTAAGGATTTTTAGATTTTGCAAAAGAAAGTGATTTAGGAGAAAAGTGATATTGAAGGAGAATGGGTGATTTCTTGGGTTTTTTTATCTTAAAAAATGTAAAATTTTTGTGTTTGATTAGAGTAATGTAAGATTATCTAACAAAATGTTTTACTATATTATCTTTATTAACACATGACAAATATGAAAATATAGAAATAACCTATTTATTTAACATTATATAAGATCTTTTAATTATAAATTATTTATATATTTAGTTAAATATTTTTAAAATACTTGTATATATTTTTTGTTAAGTTGCATGGAGCATAATTTTATTTGTAATAATATTAAATAAACATATATTAGATTTTATATATAACAACATTAAATAATGGTATTTTCTATTTTATTTTGTTTTTGTTACAAGTAGCAACAAAAAGATTTTAATATTTCCAAAACAGGCAAGACCTATTAGCATTGATGTTACATGATGACCATAAATGTTAAGAAGAGAAACATTTTTATACACGATGTTTTAAAACAAGAAAACATATTAAATATTCAAAAATATGAATTTTTTTTTGCAAAAAAGTAATCTTTTCCCCAAAAGTATTCTTTTATTTATAATGGGCAAATCAATTTTTGTATCTAAATTTTTTTCATAGTATATTTTCAACAAAGACTTTAATTTTAATCTTAAAAATGTTATCTTTATTGAAACTATAGAATTCTAAAAACATAAAATTTTTCTTAATATATTTTAAATCAAGATTAAAAATGTGGTCCTTGTTATTTTTTCAAAAAAAAAATTGTGATTTTAAAGAGAAAAACGTGGTCGTTGTTTAAACTATAAAAATAAAAATATAATTTTTTTCATAAAACATATTCAGCAAAAAATCATGTTTTTAATATTAAAAATACCATTTTTATTGAAAATATAATGAAGACCACATTTTTTAATCTAAAAAATATGATCTCCATTTAAAATATATTAAGAAAAAAACTTATTTCTGTAATATCTTATAAAAAAATTACTACATTTCTAAGGTAAATAATATTGTCTATATAGTATGAAAATGCAATTAAGTTAGGGTAAGTAATATGATGCCAATGCCCAATGTGAGTATCATTGTAGGAATGTGGGCCATTTAATAGAAAATTACCTCGGCCTCAAACATAAGGTGCAAAAGTTTAATCAAAGCTGACTTGTTGAACTTCAATAAAGAAGTAAAGTCAAGTGTTAATGGTGAATCTTCTTCTTGATCACATTAAGGCTTCATGATAAGGAAAAATAGAGTCACTTGCCTTTTTGGACTTCTTTAACATTGATGTTATTTATTAAATGCTTATGCCTGAAGCATCAAGGGACTTTTTGGATTTTTGTTTTTGTCTTTATCATTTCTATAAAATAGAAATGATGCATTTTCATTTCCTCTTTCATTCAAATTATTATTCTATAGTTTTGTGTATCTTTTTATATCTTTCCTTTTACCCATTATCAAATCCTAACTAATGAATGCTCAGACAATGATGATACTAATTTGGGATTCAATTTTGAAAGCTCATTCATAATGATAAACTTGATCAAATGATATCAACAAAGCAAAACAAGTTAAAATTGGCCAAAAATATAGTTGTTTCGTAAGGATGTGATCATTTGGCAACATTTGTCCAAAGTTCATCCTTTATTATTATATGTTTTTCAACCAAGGTATTCATGTTTAAGATGAGAAATGACAATCTTTCTTTTTCCTTTCATATATGACTAAAATTATCCATTTGTCACCCATTTTGAGCCTATTATGATTTTTTTTTTTTTAAAGAAACCCTTCCTTACACTAAAGGGCAAATTTTGGAAAAAGGCATGTTCATAAAAAGAAGGTAAATGTCACAAAAAATCTTAATGGAAAAAATAAAAAAACACACAAAAAAAGGAAATAAGTCTTTAGTGTTTGAATCCTCCTTTAAAAGGAAAAAAATATGGAAAATAAAAAATTGAAAATGATGAAAAGTGAAAACAAAAAGAAAAAGAAGAAAAAAATGAAGGATGTTTATGAAAATGAGGCAAAATGCCATGATACTCTATTCGATAAGAAATGATAATTGGTTTGCAACCCTTTAAACAAACATGTTTTAAGCTTATTTTACCCATTTTTTTTCACAACTTTTCACAGTATCCTGCATTACATGCCTCAAAAGTTCATTTTAATCAAATGTAATTACTTGAATTGAAGAAACATTTGTTGAACTAAAGAGCACTTGAAATATCATTCAAGAATAATAAGATTATGATCCTTCCTAATATTTGGGGATTTATTTGAAATATGATGAAAAGTTGTGATGAATGATGATAAAAATAAAATAAAAAACAAAAAATAAAAAAGTGAAAAATGAAAAATAAAAAAAGAAAAAAAAATTTGTGCTGGAAACAAAAAAAAGGTTAGGGATATGTGGGATCAATAAAAATCTGGAGATCTTATGAAGCTACACAAGGCTTGGTAAACTCAAAATGATCTAGAAAGTAAATCGAACAAGTTTTTGAGAAAAAAAATTCTGAATTGAAATTCAAAATTGTCTATATATTCATTATTTGGATACTATTATCCCATCCAAACATTTGTCATAGTGAGTTGCTTTTGTTCATTTACCTAATTATTTTTTACCAGATTTATTTTATTCCTTTCCATAATGAATACCTTTTTTCTTTAATTTATCTTGGTCTTTACCACTTTTGCATCCTTATAATGAATAGAAGAAGTGTATGATTGCATTACATTTGTCATAAAATTGGAATAATGATGAATAAGTGAAAGATAATGTCCATAAAATATCCTTGCATTATTTTGAAAAGTAATATGGGATAATAGGGAACATGAAATGAGAATGACGAAATAAGTACAAGATGATATTACATCCAAGGCCTTTACATTAAAAAGAAACTTTTAGAAGAACACCAATGTTATGATGGTGAAGAATCAGTTAATTTTGAAGCTATAAGTGTTGGGAAGTTAAAAATAAAAAAAATGAAAAGGTAGATTATAAAGTCTTTAGGTCATTTTCACCACACTTAGAGCTACATGACATTGATTTTCATTGATATTTACAGTGAAGGCATTCATTGTTTATAGAAGCATATAAATGTCAATCTTCAGTTGAAAAAAAAAAAAAACCTTTTAAAGAATGACTGAGTTTTTACTCCTTAAATGAAGAAAACTTTCCAAGGCGAGAATTTTTATACTAGAATGTGAAATTTTTACTAAATGAGATTTTTACCCCTTAATTGAGGAAATTTTTGTTCAAATATAAGAATTTAACACTCATAATAAGAAGAATTTTCAAAATATGTTCATGGGAAAATGATGATTTTTAAAGTTATTAAGCCTTTGATTAAAAGAGCTTTATTAAAGATAAGACTCTGAAAAATGACACTTTATTTGTAAATCTTTGAATTTCTTTTCCAAATCTTGAACTATTGTGAACCATTGAAATTATTTGCAAACATTTGGATCTTTGAATCTTTTATGAAGCTTTGAAATCCTTTTATGAATCTTTGAATCTTTTACAAATTCCTTTTATGAATTATTAGACCATTGCGGACCTTTGAATTTATTTACAAACCTTTAGATCTTTAAATTTTTTTACAAATCTTTGAAATCTTTTTGCAAATATCTAGATTTTTTGTAAATCTTTGAACCCTTTTGTGAACCTTTGAAATCATTTGCGAATCATTGAAATCATTTATAAACCTTTGCTAATTTTCTATGTAAATCCTAAACCTTCAATAGGAATCTCCTAAAAGTTTCAAATATGAGTATTTGAATTTTAATATGTGAATCTCTTCAAATGTGAATTTTTTATTTTTAAGATGCGAATCTCTTAAAATGTGAATCTTTGATTTTTAAGATGTGAATATCTAAAATTTATATTTGATTTCTTTGAATGCAAATCGTTGATTTTAAATGTGAACCTCAATTCTTTTAGCTTTTGTTATCTTTAGATGTGATTCTCCAATTTGTTGTATTTTTTCAGATAAGGTATTAACCAAGAAAAAAGAACAAACCAAACAAAAAAAGACAAAAAGAAAACAAAGGGAAGGATGAAAAGGATAAAATTGTTGCCATCATCATAAATGTGTAAAAAGAACTAACTATAGATTATTTTATCCAAAAAAAGTTTGAATATGCCCAATTTGAATCCTTTTGAACAATTTGATTAGGCTTATTTGAACTTGTGTTTTTTTGTGTAGGTCCAATTAAATTTAATTTGGGTTAAATGGGCATAAAAGCCCATAGTCTAATTTGTACTGTCCAAATTTTATTTTAGGCCCAAGTTTATTTTATTAAAATTAATTTAATTTTAATTAAGAAAGATTTTGAAATTAAAGAAAACATTGAAAATTAAAAAAAAAAAAGGAAAAAGTTGACAAACGACATCTCCATGCCTGCCACCCCACCCTACCCCAAATAGCCATTTTACCCTACCTGACTTACAAGTTATGGTAGTCCATCCCTTTTCCTTAAGCAATTTTGTGTTTGAGCCTAAAATAGGAATACTAATACTCAAAGAAACCTGTAATGTGATTGAAATTGTTTTTAAAACCCAAGGACAACAAAGCCATCCCTTACAACAAAAAATCTAACAAGCTTTCCTGCCATCGGTGGCATGTTGAAGCTTCCCCAATCCTTGAAATTCTAGGATTTAAAATCCAAGTTGACTATAAAAATTGATACCTAAAATAAAGAAAAAAATAGGGACACAAAAAGGAGTCTTTATGGAATAAAAAAGCCAAGCAACAAAAAACAAAACCAAAGCCATAACCTAAAAAAAAAAAAAATGAAACACATTCTTCTTAAAAGATACAATAGCGCCAAAGAAAACCTTAAGAAACACACATAAAAAAAAACACAAAACACAAAAAACATAAGAGAGAAAAAGCTTAGAGAACGTTAGTTTAAGGTTTCTAGAACATTTTGGTGCTTCAAATTTGGAAAGGAAAAAGGCCATGGGTGGGTAAAAGACAAAGTTAGAGTCGGTGACTTTTTAGGAGGGAGGGGAAAAGACTTTTTGGAGATGGAAACCGTTGGCTTTGAACTTAGATTTAGGAGTTTAGGTTTGTTTTCTAAGAAATCCATCTAGGTAGGGTAAAATAATAGATCAAAGGGAAGAAGAGGTTGAAATCTAGGCTCAAATCGATGCCAGTGTGTAATAGCCAATGACAAAGTTGGTGGCAAAGACAATAGAGTAGCTGCCGACTTATGGGTTTTTTTAAAGCTGTTGGAGTTTTTTTTTTCTTTTTTTGTTTTAGAGAGTGAAAAAGATTTTAGAATGTGGAATTGAATTAAAGTTAAAACATTTTGAAATTTATAGTGTGAAAGATCAGATCAAACCCTAACCCATGGCTTATGCCCAACCCTTGGATCGAATCAGTTAAACTACTAGATCAATTAACCAAATCACTAACTCGATTTGGATTGTTAACCGCATGTTGATTAAGCCTTTTTAAGTAATTTTTTTATTTTAAAATTTTTAAAATTTTTTAAGTTATTTATTTATATATATTTATATCTTGAAATTTTAAAATTAATGTATTTAAAAAAATGCTAAAAAATTCAATAAATAAAAAAAAAAGACTTCTTTCGATGATGGGATATTAAGAAAATTCAACTAGTGATTTCTTAAAAAATTTTATGTGAAGATATTTATAAAATATTACCAAAATACTTAAGTATTTCGAAAAATATTTAATACAAAAATATTTTCATTTACTTATTGTGTTTTTAATTAAAATGGAAGAAAAATAAAAGAAAATAATATTTTTAGGAATAAAGTTATATGTAATAATGCATGAATAATATTCACATCTTATGTGTATCATGCAATTATGGAAAAATAAATACGAGCCCCAAGGATGAGAATTTGAAAAAATTTGAGTAGTAAATTTTAAAAAATTCTTAAGTGTGAAGTTTCTTCTAATATTATGATGTATTGGAACATTTTGAAAAATTTTCAACTATAAGGCTTTAATTTAATTTTCAAATAAAAATGACAATAATAATTAAAAAAAAAAAGAGAAAATTTATGTGAAAAATTAAATGATAAAAATAAAAAAAAATCGTGACAATTAAAGGAAATTAAGAAAATTATTTTTTGAATATAAAAATTTAGACTTTGTTATCAAATTAGAGAATAATAAATGATTAATTGATTTTTTAAAAGATGCTATAAGGGTATTAACTTTTTTCTAAGGGTAACTATACTCTAAAACCCAAACTGTAAAAAAACTATATCATTTTGATAATTTTAAAATTTATTAAAAGAATAAGTTTTCTTAAGGGATCAACTGCATCTAACCAAAAAATATTGATGGTAACTTATTCAATTTTTAAATCATCTAATAGTGCTAAAACTATTATGACACTTTATATTCTTGATGTGTCGATTCTTTAGAAAGTAGACACTAATGTTGATGAAGCAGCATGAGAGTTTATGAAACCCACAAAGATCATGCTGATCAATTCACATGCATCATGATAGCTAGATAATCCTTGAGTTATAATGATAACATGATAATATGGATCCTGTAACTATCATTTTGCACCATAGATAATTGTTTGACAAACAAAGATGGAGTAAGAGGTATGAAACCTCTAACTAATTGTTTCAAATAATGATGCCATATAGCACTGTTATAACATATAGATTCGTAGACCTATAGCAAAACATAGACTTTTAAGAATCATCATCAATCTTTTTATTAAGGTGTGATTGACCACCTAATGAATCTATCCTTTTAAAAATGTCTTAAGCTTAACTAAGAGTCCCTAAAAAAATAAGTTCTGATCTGCATTTCAGAACAGGGTTCAAGAGTTCAATTACTTGTATGAAAAGTTATAACACCCTTACAATGCCCATCCTAAGATACTACCATTTAATTTTAAATTATTGTAACAATCATCTTGGTTTTAATTATCTTTTATTTTAATATTTAAATATTGAAACTAACTTCTAAGATTTCTCCATCAGTCTAGTAGAATTTTTAAAAATTTTTATCACCTCAAAAGTATTCAAGAATTCTATTTGTTTTCTTGAAGAGACTCTGACATCAGAAATTGACTTAATCATTTATTTTTTTGTTAAATTTTTGTTTTATTAAAAACATATATAATTTTTTCACCATTTGGGTTAAAATTAGAAATATTTTCTCACGTTGAAATCTT
The DNA here is from genome assembly GCF_047325235.1 of Durio zibethinus. Classification (NCBI taxonomy): domain Eukaryota; kingdom Viridiplantae; phylum Streptophyta; class Magnoliopsida; order Malvales; family Malvaceae; genus Durio; species Durio zibethinus. Next base: position 14,688,458 of record NC_143178.1, read on the forward strand.
TTCAATAATCATCAATTTGTGATTACTAAGAATTTCATCCTTGAAATTTATTTTATTTTACAAGTTTTATTTCTAAATTTCCCACCATTTGGGCTAAATTTAAAAATATCTTTCCTAAAATTGAGTCTCCATTTATTCATCATTTGTCCTTTAAAAAAGAAAACTAATTTGACAATTATTTTTTGAAGTCTCATCTAAATCCTTTCACTATATGAGTTGAATTTAGAAAAAAAAAATTTTATCTAGAAATCTTATAGAAATTCAATCATTTATGATTTTTCTTAAGATTTCATCTTTGGATAATCATTATATATTTTCACACCAAAAATTTTTTAAGTTATATTTTTAATTTTTAATTTGGAAAGCAATACAATTATTATTAAAATTTCATCTAAATTATTCCACCACTTGAATTAAATTTAGAAAAATTCTTCACCTAGAGATTTCTTAGAAAATTTACCATTTGAAATTTTTAGGAATCTTATCATTGGAATAATTGTTAATTTATTTTCAAGAACTTTATTAAATTTATTTAGATTTTTTATTTAAATTTGAAAATAAATGTTAATTATTATTATTAAAATTTTATTAAAAAATTTCCTTCATTTGGGTTAAATTTAGAAAAAAAAATTTCTTACGTAGAAATTTTTCAAAAATTAATTATTTGTAATTTTTAAAATTTCATCATTAGATAATTATTATTTATTTTCAAAATCTTATTAAAGTTTTATTTTATATTTATTATAATTTGAAATTAACTTCTTTAACAATTTTTCTAAACAAATTCAAATGAAATAAATAAATAATAATATATCACAAATAAATAAATAATAATAATTAAATAAACAAAACTCATAAAAATAAATAAATAAAATGGAGAAAAAGAAAAAAAAATACCAAAACATCATGACTTGACTTAACGGCTGGAATTGAACTAGGTTGCAGGCATGACTAGAAAGGCTTAGGAAGCAGCTCGACTCGACTTAGGTTCAGGTTGCTAGAACAGATTGCAATTCAAGTCGAGCAACATAGGTCAGATCCAAACCAATGGGCAATATGCAAATCTTGAAATTTGTTTAATACAAAAATGATGTTGTTTCTTTCTAATATATAAAGCCCCAAATATTTCTTTTATTCTTTAGAACCCCTATGTCTTTTCTCTCTCTACCTTCTCTATCTACCAGATGCTTTAACCTCTTTCTTTTTTTCTAAATTTTGATAGTCAGAATCTTTTAACGTCGTTGGGAAGTTCATCGATTGTCTATAAGATTCTAGGTAATTACGTCAGAATTTAGTCAAAAAATATAAACTTGGCTAGAAAATTCAACTAATTTCTAGAAATTTCTAAAAATTTTGCATAAAATTTCTCCCTTGCAAGCTTCAATCTTTTGAAACTGTTTGACCCACTATCTTCCTTGGATTAAACTCAAAACTATTCCTAAAACAAAATTTCCACCCGAATCAAAATGCCCAATTGCTGACAAACTCTTGCTCTCACTTTTTTTTCTCTATTTTTCTTTTCAATTGCTCTCTGATTGTTGTGCCCTTTGTTCTGTGATTTAAAGGTCTATTTATAGGGCATAATAAGGAGAATTTCATATTGATTCCATCTCTAAAAATTAGGATTATCATGAAAAAAAATAAGATTTATCTTTGAAAAGTTTGGATTCAAATTCAATCATGATAAAACTACATTATCACCAGCCATTTCTCTTTGATTTACAACCATTCATTCTTTTTTTCAATTATCATTCTTTTTTTTTTAATAACCAAAAAAAATTTTAAAAACTAGATAAATATAAGAAAATTCAATAAATTACAATTAAAGATAAATAACAAGCAAGCAAGCAAACAAGATAAAATAAGTAATAAAATAAAATAAAAGGGATAAATAAAAATATATAGATAAACAAAGTAAAAACACAATTTTGACAATTAGGCTTGGATCAAATTTAAGCCCAATTTACTTGGGCCTTTAGCCTTGAAATTAAATTGAGCCAAGTTGATTTAAGTTTCAGATTAAATTGGATATCTATAGTTGTCCCTCTTTGCACATGTTTTATATAACAAGACTTATGCAAAGACATAAACATCATTATGTTCAAGTTTGAAGGTGAAATCAGCTAAAGTTCAAGATGGAATGACTTGCACAAAATCAAAAGTCAAACAATGATAACTTGAACTAAGCCAAAAGTTGAAAAAGATGACTTTTAGTTAGCTGTAATTAGAAAATGAGATGACTTTATCCTAATCGATGTCAAAAAACAAAATGACTTGGTCTTAGCCAAAGTTGAAAAAATAAAATGGCTTGGTCTTAGACAAAGTAAAAAAAATGATATAATTTGGATTGAACCAAAGTCAAATGTGAAGATAATTGGATTAAGCGAAGGTCAAAGATGAAGATGATTGAACTAAACTAAGGTTAAAAATAAAGGTGATCAGACTGAACCAAGGTCGAAAAATAAAAATGGTCTGATTGAGCCAAGGTAAAAAATGAAAGTAACTTAATTGAACAAAGTTCAAAAAATAAAAGTGATCGAACTCAACCAGGATCGAAAATAAAGGTGATGGAACTGAACCAAGGTCGAAAATAAAAGTGACAAGATTGAACTAGGATAAAAAAATAAAGGTGACTAGACTGAGCCAAGGTCAAAAATGAAAGTGATTAGACTAAACCAAGGTAAAAATTAGAAGTGGTCGGATGAACCAAAGTAAAAAAATAAAGGTGATTGGACTCAACCAGGGTAAAAAATGACTACGTCTGAGCCTATGTTGAAAATGAAAATGACCAGCTAAGCCAAGGTTAAAAATGACAAGTTTAAGCCTAAGTCAAAAATGAATATGATCAAACTGAGCCAAGGTCGAAAATGACTAAGTTTGAGCCTAAGTCAAAAATGAAAATGATGGGACTAAACCAAAGTCAAAAATAAAAAGTGATCAGACTGAACCAAGGTAAACAAATAAAGGTGATAAGATTGAGTCAAGGTAAAAAATGAAAGTGATCAGATTGAATCAAAATCGAAAATAAAAGTGATTGGATTGAACCAAGGTTGAAAAATAAAGGTGATTGGACTGAACTAGAGTTGAAAATGACTAGGTCTGATCCTAAGTCAAAAATGAAAATCAAACATTCTTAAAAATAACAACCATAAGTTTTAAAGATCATACTCGAAGGTCTTATAGATCGTACTCAGAGGGTTTTGAGATTATGTTTGAGGGATATACAAATCCTATTTACTTCTTGAGATAGAGGAATGTTTTTAGAAACTTTTCAACAAAGTCTTATCCTTTTCTTAATCAAAGATTATCTTTGAAAAATTTTTCCTTAACTAAGGAGTTTTTGGTTCAAAATTCTTTTATTCTTTTGGTAATTTAAAATTTTTATTTGCAATGTATGTAATGAATGTCATGAATGCAATGCATGATATGTAATGAATACATCCATAATTATTGTAAAAAAAGGTCTAGGAAATTTTCAAGATTGGTTACCTTCAACTTCTATCAACTACTCTATGAATCAAAATATCCTAAACTTTTCTTGAAATGCCTTTTTCTTCTTTTGAAAGTTTTGTGAATCAACATTTTCATAAATTTCTTTCATCATAATATATCTATTCTAGCCCTGTCATTATCAATTTTCTTTTTAAAGTAATGTAAGGATCTTTTATATATTTTCCTATTTATTTTTCATCATTCTAATTTCATGAAAAATACAATTTATCACATATTTTGTTATTATGAGGAAGCAACAATGACGAGAAATAAAATGGTTTAGAGAAAAAGGATACTCAATACAACAACAACTTTAGTAAAAGGTTATAGATGGATGGACAATGTCAAAGCATATTGCAAGGATAAGTGTTTAGATGGGATTTGAACATCCAAAATAATGAATATGTAGACAATTTTTGACGCAAATCCATAATTCTTTCTTAAAATCTCATTTTATTAATACCTTTGATCTTTTTGGACTTGAAATCCAAATCTTGCTCCCTAGCCCATTAGACTCATGAATACTCTTAGGCTGTCTAATTCTTGCCTTAGCTAGTATATCTTCTTTTACTTAAATCGTCCTTTGAGTTTTGAATTTAAATATTCTTTTTTCTTTTTTTTCATTTTTCATTTTTTAGTTTCTCATTCTTTTTTTCTTCTTTTTTTTTTTCGCTCCACTCCCCATTAGCATTCCATTGAATTCCATATAAATCACCAAAATACAAATTCTCATTGTCCATAAGCATGCCTCATTTCAATATATAATTATTTAATTTCACATTCATAGTTGATAGAAAATGGACTTTTAAGGCATGTAACTGAGGCTTGGTGAAGGGCTATAAAAAAAAGATAACACAGGCTAAAAAATATGTGTTTAAAAAGGTATAAACCAAAAGATAATCTCTTATTACTTAAAGTACCTTAGCATTTTGCTCCATTCTTTATCAAATGCCTTCATATTTTTTCTCTTTTTCATTTTTCCTTTCATTTCACTTTTTCCTTTCAATTTTTCTTTTTAAGAAAGAGTCACACATAATAGATTTTTTTTTTTTGCCCCAACAATCAGTTTTTACTCTTTTTTTTTATGAATAGATATTTTTTAAACTTTGTCTCCCGATTTAAAGGGTGATTCTTGGTAGGTTTCTTTCAAAGAAATCATAATAGGCTTAAAAGGGGTCACAAATTGAAGGTTTTATTTTTTATTTTTGGAAAGGTAAAAGAAATATGACCATTTCTCATCTTAAACATGAATAATTTTTTTAAAGAACTGATACTAAATGAAAGTAAGCTTTTGGATATAAGGGACCAAATTCTCTTAGAATGACTTTATGTCAACTTTAATTCACCCCAATAGATTAGGAATCCAAACCATCAATCTTATTAGTATGAATGAAATTTTAAAGATTAAACCCCAAATTATTATCACACTTGTCTGAACCTTCATTATTTGGAATGTAAGAATTACTAAATTATTAAAGGATATTCATAACAGTGGAGATAAAAAGAAGAGAAAGAAAAATATGTAATGAAATGCACTTATCTTTTATTTGAAATGTGAGGTAAATGCAAGATAAACACAAAAAACTGCACCAAAGTTCATTACTTCTAAAAGTCTTAAAATATCTCCTCAAATCATGCCTTTACATCATTGGCCAAAGAGATTTCAATATTGCTCGACCTTTCTTTATTGTCAAACTTGATCAACCCCTCATTAATGAAACCTTGTGCTTTATGCTTCAAGGCAACACAATTTTCTGTTGAATGACGTGTGATCCCATAATGCTACTCACATTGAGCATTAGCATCATACTATTTTAAATAAAAAGGTTTCATTGGTTTAATATGAAGAGGGACCAACAAATGATTTTTCACTAGCTATTGTAGCAAGTTTCTATATGTCATAGGAATTGATTAAAAATAGCCTTTTTTTCTATTTTTTCATGATCATTTCGAACTGCTATTCTGATTATAAGGTTTCAAGATAAACTTTACAGTAGGTGTAATGGTGGAGTTGTAGTTATAAGTTGAAGGCAAAGTATGTAGATAAGCAGATGGCAGGATTGGTTGATATTATTCATAGACATATAATGGATTGGATACATCAATGGCAAGTATTGAGGGAAACCTTTGAGATGTTGATTATCATAGCTCACAGCTTGATCTTCATCTCCTTCTTCTTTAATGTTTCACTTTTTTCATGTTAGTTGACTCTCTTACTCTTAGCTTGCCATTGTTGATAGAATTTTTAATAATTTCACCCGAGATTACCATGTTAACAAAGTTCTTGGTGGCATTTCCTATAATCTTTTCATAATATGGAGACTTTAGGCTATTGACAAATATGATAGTGGTTTTCTTTTTACTAAGAGGTGGTTAGACCTGAGTAATCATATCTTTCCATTTTTGAAAATATTTTTTAAGAGATTTTATGGCCTTTTTCTCCATGCTTTACAAAGAGAGGTAGTCTGGAGCCAAGTTTATGATACTAGTATTAGGTGATGAATGCCTTTGTCAATTCCTTCTATGAAGTAATGCGAGTTTTATCCAATTAGATGTACTATCTAGCTACAGAACTAGTAAGACTATCTTGAAACACATACATCAATAGCTTTTCATTGCTTGTGTAAGTAACTATTTTTTTATAGTACATGGTAACATGAGTTATCAAACACTTTGTACCATCATACTTCTCAAACTCTAAGACTTTAAATTTTTACAGGATCATAACATCTAGAACTAAGTAGAGGTTAGCTACATCCATTGAGTCATAAAAATCCACCCCCTTAACTGCTCATAATCTCTCTTCAAACAAGTTCATCTTCTATTAAGCTTTCAAGCCCTTTTATAGTCTTAACCACCTTTGGCTTCAACATCTCTTTCTTTTTCAAATCATCTAGGTTAGGGATTTATATTGATTCTTCTCCATTTTTGTAAAGACAAGATTGACATAACTTTGAAAATGCCTTTTAAATAATGCAAAAGGCACTTTCAAGTAAGTATATCTTGGTGGGTATGAGAATTGCTATGAATTATTGCCTTAGGTATATTGGACCTGATATGGGCCATAACTAGAAAGATATAGAGGATCAATAAATTCTGTGATGGATGGTCTTATGCTGGTATATTATTCTATGGTATTCCCTTTGTTCAACTTGTTTAGGGCTTCTAAAATTATACTCAACTCCTTTTTGAGTTTTTCTTAAGCCCTCTTGATTTTCTCAAGATGATTTGCATTTTTTTATTCTATCTATCTAGCTCGAGCTCTAGTATTGTATTGATGGTGGGTCATTTGAGTAAGGTTTTTTGACAATCGAGCTATTCTTGAATCTTATGTACCACAATCAGCATGCTCATGTTACTAAGTGTTTATGCAAATAAGCTTTTAAAATTAACCTAACTGTTGCATGAATGAATGAATGCATTAAATACTCGACACAACAAACTATGATACATAAACACATGAATGTATACATAATAATGTATGAATGCATGTACTAATGTTTGTCACATTATGATGCTTGGATGAATACATATGTTAGTGATGCTGGATTAGAATACAATATACAACATACAACAACTTAACAATAAATAAGGATCAAATAACATTGTCTTGAAGTTGATATAAATAAAGCTTAAAAGGTCCACTCCTATGTCCTAACTAGTGTTACATTCTAATGATAGGCAAATATGGCTCTAACCTAAGGTTGGCTTCTTATGTTTTATCACATGTGGTTTGGGTTAAATCTAAAGGTTTGCAAATTGTTCTCACATCATTATCTATCATAGACTAGTAAGACATTCCAATCATTGCCCATCATAAGCTACAAATGGAAATGATTCAATTTGAGTTGGAGTATTTTGTTACCTATTGTAGAGATTATCATCTTATGAAAGCGTAGGTACTTTACTCCCTCCTAAGGAGGATAGAACTTAGATATGGAGCTTATGTGATACGCATGCATGTGATAGTGTGCATTAAGGAACACATACATCTTTATTTGCAATTTTCACAAGCCAAGTTAAAGAATAAAAAATAATAAAAATAAATGCAAACAAACGATCAATAATTTAAAACCAAGCAAACAAAAAAATTAGGATAATTCAAAATTAATTAATGGCCTAACTCTTAGAGTCCCCAATGGAGTTACCAAATTATTTTAATGTATAAATCCATAGATTTATAGCTAGACATAAACTTTTAGGAATCACCACCAATCTTTTTATTAAGGTGTGATTGGCCACCTAATGAATCTATTCTTTTAAAGATGTCCTAAGCTTAACTAAGGGTTTCTAAAAGAATGGGTTCTGGTTTGTATTTCAAAACAAGGTTCGGAGTTCAGTTACGTATGTGAAAGGTTATAGCACCCTTACAATACCCATCCTAAGATGGTATCATTTAATTTTAAATTATCTTAACAATTATCTTGGTTTTAATGATCTTTTATTTTAATGTTTAACTATTGGAAATAACTTCTAATATTTCTCTATCAGTCTGGAAGAATTCTTAAAAATATTTCTTTACTTCAAAAGTGTTCAAGAATCTTATTTGTTTTCTTGAAAAGGCTCCATCGTCGGAAATTAACTTAATCATTTATTTTTTGTTAAATTTTTGTTTTATTGAAAATATATCTAATTTTTTCACCATTTGGATTGAAATCAGAAAATTTTCTCCTCTAGAAATCTCTTAGATAATCATTCATTTGTGATTACTAAAAATTTTATCCTCGAAATTTATTTTATTTTATAAGTTTTATTTTAAAAGTTTTCACCATTTGAGCTAAATTTAGAAATATCTTTCTTCAAATTTTGTCTCTATTTATTCATCATTTTATCCTTTAAAAAAGAAAATTAATATGACAATTATTTTTTAAAGTCTTATCTAAATCCTTCAACCATTTTGGTTGAATCTAGAAAAAACTTTTTCCTTAGAAATCTTATGGAAATTCAACTATTTATGATTTTTCTTAAAATTTCATTTTTGGATAATCATCATATATTTTCACACCAAAAATTTTTTAAGCTATATTTTTAATTTTTAATTTGGAAAGCAATACAATTACTTTTATTGAAATTTTATCTAAATTATTCCACCATTTGAATTAAATTTAGAGAAATTTTTCACCAAGAAATTTCTTAAAAAATTTACCATTTGAAATTTTTAAGAATCTCATCATTAGAATAATTATTAATTTATTTCCAAGAATTTTATTAAATTTATTTAGATTATTTTATGTAAATGCAAAAATAAATGTTAATTATTGTTATTGAAGCTTTTATTCAAAATTTTTTTCTATTTGGGTCAAATTTAGAAAAAAAAATTATTACCTAGAAAATTTCTAGAAATTAATTATTTGTAATTTTTAAAATCTTATTAAAATTTTATTTTATATTTATTATAATTTTAAATTAACTTCCTTAACAATTTTCTTAAAAAAAATAAAATGAAATATATCACAAATAAATAATAAAAATTAAATAAACAAAATTCATAAAAAATAAACAAATTAAATGAAGAAAAGGAAAAAGAAAATAATATCAAAACACCATGGCTTGACTTGGTGGCTAGAGCAAAGCTAGGCTGTAGGCACAAAATTAATCGAAAAGGCTTGGGAAGCGACTTGGCTCAACTTAGGTATGGGTTGTTAGAATGAGTTGCAATTTGGGTTTAGCGACACAGGTTGGATCCAAACCATGGGGCAACATGCGGATCTTGAAATTTGTTTAATAAAAAAATGATGTCATTTTTTACCAATATATAAAGCCCCAAATATTTCTTTTTTTCTTCAAAACCCTTCTATCTTTTCTACTTTCTCTCTCTACCAGACGCTCTAACCTCTCCCTTCTTTTCCACATGCTGACGGCCATAATTTTTTAACGTTGCTGGGAAGTTCATTGGCCATCGATCAGATTTTGGGTAATTACGCCTGAATTTTGCCAAAAAATATGAACTTGACCGAAAAATTCAATCGATTTCTAGAAATTTTACAAAAAATTTTGCCCTTATGAACTTCAATGTTTTGAATTTATTTGACCCACTATCTTCCTTGAATTTACGCTATTCCTAAAACAAAATTTCTACCTGAATCAAAACGTCCAATTGCTACCGAACTCTTGTTCTCACTTTTTCCTTTATTTTTCTTTCCAATTGCTCTCTAATTATTGTACCCTTTCTTCTATGATATAATGGTCTATTTATAGGGTACAATAAGAAAATTTTCATATTGATTCCAACTTCAAAAATTAGGATTATCCTGTAAAAAATGAAATTTATCTTTGAAAAGTTTAACTTTAAATTTTGCATTATAAAACTACATTATCACATACATTCCTCTTTGATTTATAGCCATTCATTCTTTTTTTCAATTATCATTCTTTTATTTTCTTTTTGAAATAACAAGATAAATTTAAAACAATTAGATAAATATAAGGAAATTAAATAAATACAATTAAAATTAAACAACAAATAAGCAAGATAAAATAAGTAACAAAATAAAATAAAAAGGATAAATAAAAAATATATAGATAAACAAAGTAAAAACACAATTTAGACAATTAGGTTTGGATCAAATTTGAACCTAATTGACTTGGGCCTTTGGCCTTGAAATTAAATCTAGCCCAGTTGATTTAGGCTCCGAACTAAATTGGATGTCTACAAGCACTTCAATTTAAGTGCATTGTCTCAAGATAATCAATTAGATTGAGAAACTGAAAAAATTGGGATTTGTGATTGATCATAGGTTAACTATTAACTTAATCCTATCATCACTTCCTAGTAGCTTTCACAATTTATAATGAACTTCAACATCCATCAATGGAAGTATCATTACTACACTTGATGAATATGCTAAACACTACTGAGATCCATAAAGAATAAAAAACCTAATGTAGTTTTAATTTCTTCATTTAAAACCAAAAGAAATCGCTTAATAAGAAGAAAAGCAAGAATATTGAAAAGAAAGGAGAAACATCTAAGGTTGTCAAGTTTACTAGCATCATCAAGAAGGACAAGACTGCTTGTTGTCATTTGGTAAAAAACATCATTGGAAGAAGAATTGCAAGATCTACTTGATAAGCATGAAAAATAAGAAGTCCTAAAAGACTTTAACTTCGAGTATATTTATGATTGAGATCAATTTATCTTTTCTTGATGCATCTTCTTAGGTATTAGATACTAAATGGAATTCTCACTTATGTAATGATATATAGAGACTAAAAAAGGGTAAATCCTCATAAAAGGGAGAAGTGTCATTGTTGATTGAAAATGAAGTAAATATTATTGTATATCTCATGGGGATTTGAAGTTTACCTTTATCTTTTGGTTATTTTTAGAATTAAAAAATTATTATTATGTTCCAATCATTAGAAATATCATTTCAGCTCGAGTATGACTAAATTAAATGATTATTTTTAAAAATAAATAAATGATAGTATAATATTTATTTAACTCTTATAAGAATTTAAAATATTATTCAAGAGATACTATAGCTAGCTGGTAGTATTTGAGACTTCATCTAATATAGAATGAAATTTATGATAAAAACATGTCCAAGAATTTAACTTTACCTCAACTTTATTTATTGATAACAAGATTCGAAAATGATATGAAAAAAAAAAAAAAGAATACAAGTTAAATTTTAACAAAAGCATTTACGAATTTAACAAAAATAACAAAATGCATTTTGTATCTTTTGTGTCCATACAAATTATGACTTAATTTTCATGTAAAACCTAACACTAATACACAAATTTTCAATGTTTTACACTATATAAATATATAAATTGTCAGATCAACTAATCGGAATAGCATACCCAAATTTTTTCCTTAAATTTCTTTTGATATAGAATAAGTAAAGGAAATTCCAGCGGCTCTCGGCAGAGGTTCAGCTTGCCGTTGCAGAGAGCCAGAGACCATTTACCTCCTGAGCTTCATGAATCATGAAGTACCATCTACGAACAATAACATAAAATGCTGTCAAGAGAAATTCTAAAATTCATAACAACATTTTATCATTGAAAAACAAACACTGTAAAGTTCCAACATTGAAATGCTGAATCTTATTTGGCCATGCAGTTTGCTATCATCTACTTCACTGGAAGCCTTCTAGATGCAAACTTTGGAGAGTTTCTTTCTTTTCTGTATTTCTTTTCATGGTAGAAGAATTCAGTATTCTCTCTCTCCATAATGCGACCTACTTTATACTCTACAATTTAACCACTGGATTATGCCATCCATTATGGCTTCTCGTTCTGGCTCGAAAAGGAGATCATGTAACAGGCATACAGTTTTAGAGAAGCTTGAGGATCAGTTACAGTATCACCAGTACCGTGTAAAACTAGGAAAGGAACTCTCAATCTGTTCATATTCTGTTGCAAGTAGGATGTAATTCTAAGAATTTCATAACCAGTTCTTACGCGGAGGGATCCAGTGTACACCAGTGGATCTGAATACTTAGCCACCAGCGCCTCTGGGTCCATAGAAACTGGCATACCCTTTTTATTCGCAGCACTGACTTGGTATCTTGGCAATAGAAATGAGATAACTGGGGCAAGTACCTGTCAAAGGCAGAAGAAACAAGGAGATGAAGAATGACAATGCTCATTAGCTTAGTCACCATTTGGAACTCATGCTGGTATCACAGTGACAATTTTACACCAAGTTTGTAATTTCAAAGAATAAAAGGAAGGAAAGAGGAAAAAAAATGATCCTGGAAGTCTGATAGAAAAGAATATATAACTAAAGGAAATTCTTACCACGAATATTGGATGAGATGGCTGGACGCCTACAGCAGGGGAAGTCAGCATAATGCCTGCTACTTTGGCTTCAACCTTTAGATCAAGTGCTGCCTACAATTAATGCAAAAAAGTGAATGTTTGGCAGGAATAAAATCAAAAGACCAAAGGGCTTTCCTTTACCTATTTGAGTAAACAGACAAATTATCAACAAATGAACATATAAATTGAAGAAAAAGCAACAGATCATTAATAATATGTGATTCAAAATATTACTGGAGAACTACTGTTACTTATTAAACCTTACTTCAAGGACAATTGCGCCTCCTGTTGAATGACCAAAGCAAAAGCATGGAAGCCCATGATTTTCGGCTAAAACCTTTTGAAGGAATATTTTCTGTAACAAGTTGGGAAGTTAATTGAATATAGTTTAATTTGATACAATATTTACTTCAAATATATTTTTTTAGCTGAACGTTAAAACATACCATATCAGTAACAGCATCATCAAGAGAATGAACATATCCATGTAGCCCATCACTTCCACCATGTCCTACAGGATATGAGGAGCAAATAAACATAAGAATGAAAACAAAAATAAAAGTGATCACCAAATATAAAATACTGAGTTATATGAGACACAACTAAGGAATGCAGTCAGAGGTCAAAAATAGAAGCGACCATCAACAATGTACCAGAAAAAAGATAAAGCCTACAATAAACAAATGCCATTTGCAAGAGAAAGTTTCCAACAAACATGCATGGCAGGGAGATAAATGTGTTAAGAAAGCATATTTCCCACTAAAAGTACCATGCATGCTTCCAAATAGAGTGCGGTGGGGCAGGGGAAACCCGAACTTAGTTATCACAGACCCTGTTTCGGAGATTAATTATTTGTGGCATATGCTAGCATGCTGCTAGGTGCAACTATGGTTGAAGAGTGTTTCTCCCATTGACATTTTTCTACCAGGGAAACTTCCATGTACCGTGGAAAATTCATCTAAACTGAAATTTGAGAAGCGAAGAATGAGGAAACTATCGTAAAAAGATATATTTCTTGTTTCTACAGGTCATATAAAACAGGATGACAGTTTTTTCAGGTCTAGCTTACTATAAACACTAAAACGTCAGCTTACTTATGTGACGAGCTTCAAATGACGTTTTGGCACCAATGGGCTTCCCAATCGAAATACTTAAGCCCTGCAACATCCAAATATAGATGCATTGTTGAAGAAAGGTGTCTCTAGACTATGAAGAACAATAAATAGAAGATAATCTGTGAAGGATTATCTGAAAGAATGAAGACAAGACTAAATTGATTGTGCGGAAAGTTCTTTTAGAACTAATTTTAAACCAGCATGGAAAAACTACCGTGTAAACAGGAGTAACAGATGCAACCGAAATGCCTTTGAAGGAAATAGCAATTTTTTATCGTTTGTGCATTCTCTTCTGTCACAAATGCTATACAGCTCTTTTTCTTAGTCTCTAGTCAGCAATCAGATTGAAGGTATAAGTATTATGCGAGTATCACTCGAAAAACATGATGCTCTATGCGAGAAACTTATGGCCATCCATGGATGTAAGAAGAACGTACATGAATTTTTGTTAAAAAAAAAAAGGAGAATTTGAAAACCAATTCTATCCAATAACACTGATATAGGATTTTAAGTAGTCCTTAGATTGTTAACAAACTTATTTCATTGGGATTATTGTGAAGTCACCTAAACAATACGATTGATAAACAAGACCAATCTATAATTCCATGATGTTGAGGCAGAAAAAACATTTCCACCACAAAAATAATGAGCAGGCAGATATATTTTTGCAATTCAAGAACTTCACAAAGAATAGTTGAAATTATTAGAAGATGACGAAGGCTTTTCTTCTTCTATATTTGTCTTTGGGTCTATGATGTCTGACGAAATGGTAGACTCTATTCTGTAGTTTTTACTTTTCCTATTCTTGTTTCTAATTCCTTTTTAAATATAGTCTCTTTCCATTGATGTGAAATAATATTTAACATTGAGCTTGAAGAGACAAATGACTTGATTAAGCTTAAAAAGCAATACAGAGAAAATTTTAAGGACACTTGGAAAACTCTCAGGCATAACAAGAACAGCATGTTCCTTCATCCTAATCTTTCCTCTAATTGAAAGAGTGACCAGAAACATTCATCACTTGTGATAAAAAGTAACAGAAATCACTATTGAAAAACATACATGGACCACATAAGAAGGATCTTGAAGAGTGCAACAAGAGAAGTAGGATGGAAGACATTCTTCATAGGAAGAATTAGCTAGGACTTATATAGAGAAAGCATCAATCTTAAAATGTGGCCTCTGATTTTCATTCTAGTCAATTATATGAAAGAGTCACTGAACAAAAAAAAAAGGGGGGGGGGGGGATGTACTATTCCAAAAATAAAGGACACAAAATAAATAAAAGACAGGCTTTTGGGTCAAGAAGAATGTGATTTTAATTGTCTGCCTATGAAACTTAAACTTACCAATCCAATCCATTCCATAGACCTTGAATCCATTAGCATTAAGCCGCTTTGCAAAATCACTGTATCTGCCACTGTTGTGAAAAGAGAGAAACATCTTAAGCAAAAGATATGAAAAGCTATGGAGTTGATTGAATATGACCTATAAAATGGCATTAGATCCAAATAACAAACCTGTGTTCATTCAGACTATGCAAAATAACAACTAGTCCCCTGGAAAAGTCAAGGAAATAACATCTCTATCAAATTGAATAAAGTGGGAATTTTGAACTTTAAAAGAGAAGCAAACCAAAAATCAATAATTTAAAAGAATGTAATCCATAATTCAATGATGGGAGAAACAGTGAGACTAAAAAGAAGTGATAGAAGTAGTAGAAGACTATTTAATTGATAATTGAAAGAAATAGTTTGTTTGATTGATAGAACATGACTGAAAAAGAATTTCTAATGACACTTTTTAAACTTTCAGTATGTAAAATATGGAAAGGAAAAAAATATGATTATATAGGAAATAACACAAGTAAATTCTTATCCCACTAAGCTTCACTATAACAATTCTTCCCAATATGAATAAAGTTTGGTGGTATCAATGTGTCTGCAACATCTGGTATTTGCAGTTCATTTAAGGAAGAGAGATCAATATCCAAACGTCCAAAATCTAAGAGTTTCAGCTAAGAAAAATCTGATGACTCAACCCATCTCAGGTTAGGTGGGCCTGCACCAGTTAAGAAACCATTGACCTACCAACTAGCAGCAATCAAGATTCCTAAGTACCATTTTAATTCTAAAACACATACATAAAACAAGCTAGAAAAGATATGGCTTGACTTGCCAGTTTAAGTTTAGAGGCTTGAGGTAGCAACTGTACCGTTGTAATAGCAACATAGAATTATCTACTGAAAAAAGATTATATGGTTCTGAGCCTTTATAATGGTCTTGGCAAACTTATTAGACTTGTACATATATAAAACAAGCAAGATAAGAAAGCTACAAATAAACTTTGAAGAAAGCTCATACATATAAAAAGCTACAAAAGATATTCACTTGCCAGTTTAAGTTTAGAGGCTTGAGGTAGCAACATAAAATTATCTAGTGAAAAAAGATTTTATGGTACTGAGCTTTATAATGATCTTGGCAAACTTATTAGACTTGTATCTTCATCCGGGAAGAGACTTTTTGGCTTCAATTAATTTAAATTAGATCCAATTGTTTAAGTAAACTAACTCCATCGCTGTCATCAAAGCCCACCTTAACCATCATATTTTAATCAAGTCATCCAACAAAGACCCTAATACCAAAGTCTAAAATCTGTTAGCTCCTAGCAAGGTAAATAGCTAAATTATCACCAGAGCAAAATTCAAATATAGTAAAGACAGAATTGAAACTACCACTAACAGAGAATATTCTTATTTCAGGCCAATCAAAATCATTTTATTTTATTTTTACTTTTTTAGTAAAATTTATTTTCACATTTCATTTGCTTGTTTTAGTTTCCATTGGCATAAGAGCAGCACACATAAAAAAGTTCTGGCTCAATTTTACTAATTCTCAGGTATTTAACAAGAACATCAATTCCTAAAGCTGAACTATGCATAAACGAAAAAACTCAAGAGACCCTGGTACAATCATCTATGAATGAAATAAACTATCTCAAACCAAAAATATTAGGAATTGTAAAGGGACCCCAAATGTCACTATGAATCAAGTAAAAGGGAGTAGAACTTTTTTGTTACTGATTGGAAAAGACATACGTCTATGCAATGTGGAAACTGAATGTATATTGAAAAACTGCTTATTGAGAATTATACAAGAATCTTAGGTTTATATACAACTAACTAGGGGTTAAACTAGGAAACTAAATCTTCATAAAAAACTAATCCTATAATTGAGGGATTGTCTATCCTAATTTCAGAGATACAAATACTTAATTCTAGAGATACAAATATAAATATACAGATTACAAGATACTATAAATAAGTGTTTTCCCACACTCCCCCTCAAGCTGGTGAATAGGTGTTTTTCATTCCCAACTTGGAAATAATTTCTTTAAATGTTGCACTGCTGAGACCTTTAGTCAACACATCTGCAAGTTGACCCTTGGTTGATACATAAGGTGTACAAATCAACCCACTGTCTAGTTTCTCCTTTATGAAATGTCGGTCTACTTCAATGTGTTTTGTTCTGTCATGTTGCACAGGATTGTGTGCAATGCTTATTACAGACTTGTTATCATAGTAGAGTCTCATTGGTCCATCCCACTTGATCTTCAAGTCTTCTAGGATAATCTTTAACCATAGTAGTTCACAAATTCCTTGAGCCATTGCTCTGAACTCTACTTCAGCACTTGATCTTGCCACTACATTCTATTTTTTACTCCTCCAAGTCACAAGATTACCACCTAAAAAAATGCAGTAGCCTAAGGTGGATCTTTTATCAATTACTGAACCTACAATCAGCATCTGTATATGCTTCTAGAACTAACCCTGAATTTCTTTTGAATAAGATATTTCTTTCAAGATTGGCCTTCAAATAGTGCAATATACGGTAGACAGCCTGTAAGTGCACCTCTTTAAGACTATGCATAAATTGACTTACCACACTCACAGCATATGCTATATCAGGTCTAGTATGTGAAAGATAAATGAGTCTTCCAACTAATCTTTGGTACATCTCTCTATTTACAGCAACATCTTCATTAGCTTATCCAATTTTATGATTAGGATCTATATGGGTATTTGCAGGTTTACATGCAAACTTCCTAGTTTCTTTCAGAAGATCCATCACATATTTCTGTTATGAGATAAAAATACCATGCGGTGAGTGAGCTACTTCAATTCTTAGGAAGTACTTCAATCTTCCTAGCTCATTTATCTCAAATTCTCTAGCCAAACACTGTTTTAGAGATTCTCTCTTTTTTTCATCATCTCCAATTACAATTATATCATCAACATATACTAATAGAACTGTGACTCTCCCTGAATCAGAGTGCTTGATAAATAATGTGCGATCTCCTTGACTCTGTTTATATCCCATTGCTAGCATCACTTTGGTAAATCTCCTGAACCAAGCTCTAGGAGATTGTTTAAGGCCATATAAAGCTTTTTTCAGTCTGCATACTTTGTTTGCTTCTAGATGACCTCCAAATCCCGGTAGAGCCTTCATATATATTTCTTCCTCCAAATCACCATGTAGAAAAGCATTCTTTACATCAAATTGTTGAAGCTGCCAATTGTAATTTGCAGCCAATGATAACAAAATCTTAACTGTATTCATCTTGGCAATTGGAGCAAAGGTTTCCTGGTAATCCACTCCATGGTTTTGAGTGTAGCCTTTAGCCACTAACCTGGCTTTATAACTTTCAACAGTACTATCTGCCTTGTATTTTACAGTGAAAACTCATTTATACCTCACTGGATTTTTTTCTTTAAGCAACTCTACCAGTTCCCATGTTTGATTTTTCTCTAAGGCCTCCATTTCTATTTTCATGGTTTGCCTCCATTTTTCACTAGATAATGCCTCGGATAATGTAGTTAGAACAGAAATAGTGTTTAGACTCACAAGAAAATTTTTGTAGGATGGTGAGAATTTTTCAAATGATACAAAATTAGAGATTGGGTATAGTGGATGCTTGGTACATTCTCTGATTTCTTTCCTAATGGCAATAGGCAGATCATAATCACTAGTTATAGTTTTAGGAGATTCATGCTCATTTTGAAAAACAGAGTAAAAAACTGTAGTTACCTCATTTTCAGAGTTAGGGTCAGGTTCTTGGACTGGCATTGGTTCAGGATCTAAAACTTTCCTTCTTGAGTACACTTGTAATTCCTTCATAGAATCAAGAATAATATTATCCTTTTGTCACATCTTTCGTATTTAGAATGGGTTCAGACTCAAATTCAGTGTTTGACTTAGGCTCAGCAGAAATAGGTTTTGACTCAGAAGAATTAATGGGTGTAAATGTTGAAAAAGGGGGCAAATCAAGCAAAAGGAAGTCTTTATCCTTATCGTCCATAAATGAAGTCTCCCCCTAAAGATAAGGTTGAGTAAAAAATGGTTTATTTTCTTCAAAAGTGACCTCTACAGACAAAAAAAATTTTTTGGTAGAAGGATGATAGCACTTATATCCTTTTTGAGTTGAAGAATACCCCACAAAAATACACTTAATCGCTCTTGGATCCAACTTTCCCCTGTTATGACTATGAACATGAACAAATGATGTACAACCAAATATCCTAGGTGTGAGATTATTTGTGCTATAGAGGTTAGTATAAAATTGTGAGAGTAGTTCCATAGGAGTTTTAAATCCCAAAACTCTTGAAGGTAACCTATTTATAATGTGTGTGGTAGTGAGAACAGCTTCCCCCAGTAAGATTTAGGTACATTTTCTTGAAAAATAAAGGCTCGGGTTGTGGCTAGTAAATGGCTGTTTTTTCTCTCTGCCACTCCATTTTGTTGTGGAGTATTAACACAAGATGACTCATGGATAATCCCCTCTTTTTGGAAATAGGTGGATAGACTCTGGCTAAAGTAATCTCTTGCATTATCAAACCTAAATCTCTTGATTCTCACTCCAAATTGATTTTGGATCATGTTTTGAAAGCTTAAAAACACACTATTCACATCTGATTTGGATTTAAGTAAAAAAATCCAAAAGACCCTGGTACAACCATCTATGAATGAAATAAACCATCTCGCACTAAAAATATTAAGAATTATAGAGGGACCCCAAATGTCACTATGAATCAAGTAAAAGGGAGTAGAACTTCTTTTGTTACTGATTGAAAAAGACACACGTCTATGCTTTGCAAGTTCGCAAATATCACAATGAAAATCTTCGACATTTAATCCTTTGAACAAAGAAGGAAACATGTTTTTCAAAGTTCCAAAAGAATGATGTCTAAGATGAAAATGATAAAGCCAAATTTTATCTTTATTGGAAGATTTTTCAAAAAGAAATGACAAAGGTAAACTATTCTTGATATTACTTGTGTTATTTGATGTCTCAAGATAGTATAGTCCATCATTCTCCTTAGCAAGTCCAATCATCTTTCCTGAACTTTGGTCCTGAAATTCACAATAAGAGGAATAAAAAGTTACTTTGCAATTCATATCTCTGGTAAATTTTTGTATAGATATCAGATTAGTAGACAATCCAGGAACATGAAGAACATTTTTTAGAACAAACGAGGTATTAACTTGAACATCTCCTAATCCTGCCATTGTAGTAAGTGAACCATCTGCAACAACAATTTTCTTATTACTAGGACACAGGTTATATGTACTAAATTTTTGTGAGGAATGTGTTATGTGGTCTGTGGCTCCTGAGTCAATGACCCAAGAACTCGTAATAGGCTTAGTCGAGACATTTAATCCATGAGAACCGGAAGCTTTACCTGAACTAGAAACCTTACCCAAAGAACATACCACAGTAGGCTTTTCAAGGATTTTCAATAAGTTTCTCAGCTTTTCAATCTCTTCCTTGTCGAACTCTCCTTGTTTCTGAGATATCTGTAGTACTCTAATGATTTTTTCAGTTAACATTTCCTCAAATTGGGTGGTAGTGATATCTTTCTTTGAAAGGGTTCGGCAATGAAGGCTTAAACAGGATTTGGCAATGAAGGCCTAAAAAAGTCAGAAATGAAGGCTAAAAATTTTGCTTCCCAAAAAGAGCCTAAAGCTTTGATATTATGTGAAAACTGAATGTATATTGAAAAACTGCTTATTGAGATTATACAAGAATCTTAGGTTTATATACAACTAACTAGGGGTTAAACTAGGAAACTAAATCTTTCTAAAAAACTAATCCTATAATTGAGAGATTGTCTATCCTAATTTTAGGGATACAAATATTTAATTCTAGAGATACAAATATAAATATACAGATTACAAGATTACAACCAGCTGTAAATAAGTGTTTTCCCACGTAAAGTATTTTACACACTTAACACAAATGATAAAAGCATTTTGATTTATCAGTTTTTCCCTTTGAAACTTCAATTCAATAGGAAAATGTGCCAAATTATGTGTTTCCCGGGAGCTGATAAGGCACTGCCAAAAAATTTGACAGATATATGACAGACTATGGTAGAAGAGTACCGGAAATATTCTCTCCTTTGCAAATGCCATTCCACCAACATTCACAGCATAATACAGGCAAGACAAGGTAGCGGGCCAAAAGCAGAAGAAAGAGATTCAGCGCAGGAATAATCAAGAAAAAAACATATAGATTGCCTTTTACTTGGGCACAACAATCCTTGGGACTCGGTCCTGCTGCAGGGAATTATAAGGGCAGAAATGGGGACAAGACATTATATCTTTTTATCAATACACTATACATAGTTTTAACCGCTAGTTGACAGTGATGATATAGATTTCTTAGAGAATATGCCATCTAAATATTCAGTGTCATTGGAAACTCAGCCATTTATGCATGCTTCTGTCAACGTATCAAGTGAGGACATCGCACCACAGTTTTTAGATATGTACCTCTTTAATTAGTTTCTGCATTTTAAATATTTCAAAGCATAACATCAAGATGATGCAAAGATGCACAGGGAGCAGAATTCTATTCAACATCATAACAGCATTGCTATATTACTAATAATAGAGACATTTTCTTGGGGGTGAGGGGAATCGAAGGAAACATAGAGATTAACGTACTTTAATTTTTTTTTCCAAAAAAAAATAAAAATTAGTACAATAATCAATAAGTTCCATCCCCTAAAGATGATCATAAACAAGTATGATGATTCCTTAAAAGAACAATGCTCCTATTTTCTAGAATCCCAGAACAATTAATCCAATCTTTTTTTTTTCTTTGTTTTTCGTCTACACAGAACTAGAAATGTCACATGAAAACCTAAATTCGGCACGAGAAAGAAGTCTCTTTTAAGCTGTGGAGAAGGGGGGGAAATTCTCTATCTCATTCTCAAAAACCCTATTTCCTGAGCTATTTTATAAGAAATTAAATTAAATTATCCACTTAAACAAAAGTGATCAAATACTAAAATTATTAATAAGTGACATTTATTTAATGTTAAAAGAAAAAATAATAATAGCAAAATCTTTATAAAAAAAATGGGAAATTTAATCTAAAACTGACCTGACTTTGACAGAAATCGGAGTCCAAGACTGAGTGAATATCGTGTCACCTCTTGCACTAGAAAAGAGGAAAAACTCTCTCTCTGTAACGCCATCATCGTCCTGAACCACCCTGCGAACCGCCAGTGATCGCCTCACCACCGCCTCCTGGTCCACAGCCACCGCCGCGCTTCTCCAAGGAACCCTTGCCGCCAGCACCCTAACCAACGCAGCCGCCGACTCTTTCCTCCCGCTCCCCTGTTTCTCATCCTTTCCCACTTTCTCCCCGGAATTGATCGCGGATGAGCGTCTTTTTCCCCGGAATGGCAACAGCAGCAACAAAACCACGGCGTTTAGCAGCACCAACAGGCTCCTCAAAGCACGTAATGTGAGGAAAGCGTTTATGCGGCCACTTGCGCCGGACGTTAACGGCTCAACGTCCATTCTTTTAGCAGTGTATGAGAATAAGGTATAGAAATCCTAGAAACGGCTGTTTGGTTTGCAATGGTTTTGGTTATAAACGTCTGTTTTCACATGAACTTTGTAATGGTTAAATAAATGGAAATTTTTGAAATTTAGTTTCTCTGGGTAATAGAATCCTTCTAGTTGATGAACTAATCATAAACGGAGAGAAACCAAATCAAAAGAAAGAAAATCTTTAAATACTGTCTTTCGCTTTTCCTATATTAACTTTTGGAATTGGAAAATTATGCCTTAACCATTTTTAGAGCAGAACAGAAGCTATTGAATAAATCATAATCCAGTAGTAAAGGAAAGAGCTTCGGTTCCTGGAGGATAAAGGCAAGGCATACAAAAATTAAATTTATCCGTAAGAATTTCTGGCAGAGAAAAGAGAATAAAAAGTAAAAATCAAATTTGATTTGTCTGTTGTTAATATCAAAATAAATGAAAGAAAAATGTGTTGAAACTTGAAAGAGGATGCCAGGCTCAGGCAGGAATCAGAAAAAAAAAATAGAAACAAAAAAACAACTTTTTAAATAGACGGTTCTAGAAATTACAGGTGGATGGGAACAGGAATGAAAAACAAAACAAAAAAATAATTAGTCAATATTCAAATGACGCGTGTCCAAAGAGTTATGAAAAGTACAAGCCGGTAATGCGGCGAACAGACGGTCAAAAAGGAAAGTGTCAGATAGTGACCAGCGGAAATTACGAAGTCCGTGGTGTCTGCCATTTGTGACACGTGTAATATCTTGTGTTGAAAAGTAGAAAAGAAAATTTTCTTTTCCTTTACCTTGGACAGAGGCGATAAATTTTGGTTAAATGATTTTGGATAAGCTGAATTGAAACAATTTTGAATTCTTTGATATTAATTTAAAATTAAATTAATTAATTTAAATTATTTAAGATAATTTTTGGATGATTTAAATTTAAATTATATTAAATTATATTAAATTTGAATTTAAATCAGATTTATATTTAATGAACTTAATTTGTTGATTTTTATTAAAATTTAATTTCAATTTAAACAAAATTTTCAAAATTTTGAGATTCGGTGAGCTTTGCCTCCTTCACTTATGCCATCTTTATTGGTTGG
This sequence comes from Durio zibethinus, assembly GCF_047325235.1. Taxonomy (NCBI): domain Eukaryota; kingdom Viridiplantae; phylum Streptophyta; class Magnoliopsida; order Malvales; family Malvaceae; genus Durio; species Durio zibethinus. The sequence continues at coordinate 14,711,821 of NC_143178.1, forward strand.
CATTTTATCTCGTAAACTATGCTTCTTAATAGTAATAAAATTAAATTAATGACTAATTTCAACTTACATCCACTTGTTTCACTTCAACAAAAAAAAAAGATAATTTGCATAGAGAAAAATAATAAAGCCATTGGTACGACATAGCATTAGAAAAATCATCTTAAGAAATTTGAAATTGTCAAATTTGATAATTGAATTAAAAATTAAATATTCTATCAATAGTCCATGCAACTATTGGCTAATAGTGATGCATAATATTAAATAATTAATGATAATTGTTGAGTAGCACTTTCAGGTTTTGTTAGGATGATATTAACATAAAATAATAGTATTTTTATTTTGATAAGAATAATTTATAAATTAAAAAAATATTTTTAAAATAATATTTTAATTAATTTTTTTAAGTATTTATAAATATAACTAGTTATACAAAATTAAAAACACATCAAATCAATTATTCAATATGTCAACTCATATCTAATCTCAAAACATACATAATAAATCTCAACCCAACCAAACACTCGTCGTACTCATGAACCCTCTCATTTTACTCTAATGTTATAGAGCATCCTCTCACCAAATATTCATATATATATATATATATAAATAAAAATATCCATGTGTACTCTCTTTAAACTCGTAAATGTTTATCTTATAAAACTCTATAAATCACCATCTTTCTCTCATGTCTATTCTTAATTCTAATTTTATCAAGATTCTTACTATTTATAAGTTTTTTTCACAAAAATTCCTTTTGAATTCTTGACTTACAATTTTTTTGTTAATCAATTAATTTTTAATTAATATCGAAAAAATCTCAACATATCTATTAACTTTTTTTTTTTTTTAGGTTTAAGTTAATATTCTCAAAAGAATTTGCTCACTTGCTCCATGTCCATCATCTCGACCTTCCCACGCATAGCTATTGTGATCAATTGATTACAATCATGTTTAAGAAAAAAAAAAAAAAGAAATAACAATAAAGTCGGAAGATTTTAAGAAGAGTGGAACTCAATCTTTGAAAGACTTTAAAAACTCCACGTGAATAAACCTAATAAAGAATATTAGCTTTACAGAGTTCAACTTCCCCTTAATGATAACATTAACCAAGCTATTAAACTCATAAGAATTCTCATAAGAATTCTTAATAATAATTCAACATGCCTAATAAAGATAACAAGCAATAAATTGATATAACTATTAAAAAACCAACCCCACTCCTAAATGGTATATAACATTGACCTACTTATTGAACTAAAAAAAAAAATCCTAATGATAAATCTACTTGCCACCACAATGATAAAAACATAAATTGATAATTATTTAAATAACCAAGCATAATAATTATCAAAATAATCAACCCTAAAAATATGCTATCAAAAAATGCAGTATTTTGATAGAAATTTTCATCAGCAATATTTTATTTTTCATCAATAATGAAAATTTTCTTTGGTATAAAGCTTTGCCTCTAATACAATTTCATGAGTATATTTTTTTGGTCGGTATATTATTTTACTATTTTTTTTAAAATTAATGGAAAATTTTTTTAAAAAAATCTATTGGTAATAATTAAAATTTTATTAATAATAATTAATATTTCAATCAGTAATACTTATTTTTCAATCATATTTAATTATATATTTTTATAATTTTTGTCATTTTATTCTAATTTTTAAATAGATTTTTAAAGTAATTATATGAATATTAAAAAATATATAAATAGAAAAATTAAACACAGACTACGTATTTGATGCGCTGACCATGTATACATGTTATACACTCACTATTAATCAACCCTATGATGACAACTCATTAATGAGTTAAAAAATATAAGAATATATTACAAAATTATTTATAAAGTCTAATTAAATAAAACAAAAAAAATACATATATGCTATAACTAGCTAGCATGCTGCATTAAATTGTTCTATAATAAATTTAGTTTGTAACTTCTTATCAAAAGCTAGAGAGCTCTCTCTTGAGCAAAAAATTGTTTGATCTGTATCACATGTCTATGATGAGTACTTAAACATTACCCCCACCAAATGCAAATAAAAATAATGGCAACCAATGGTCTTCACTTCAATTGGAATGTTAAACAACTTTGAGTCAAAACATTTGTTAAAAATTAAAAAAAAAAAAAACTTATTGACCAACAATTGATTGCAGTAAAATTTTAGCATTTTATCATATCTTTTTTGTGCAATTTCTAGTGAATATTTGCTTGTTTCTTGATAAATTTGGCAAAAATACTTTTAATTGCTTAAATATTCAATGTGTAGGTAAAAAAATAGGAAAAGAGGAAAAATGAAGTTTTTGGACTCATTTTGGATGCATTTTGGTGTAAAAAGCTCTATTTGGTCGAAACTAGTGTGATCATGCTTCAAATGTCATACTTGAGAGATTTTTCCTACCTTTCGTTCATTGCTTCCTTTGCTTATTTAAGCCTTAAATGAACTTCAATTCAAGTTTTAAACTTCATATTTTTCTTGTTTAAATATTATGTATTTGTCACCTTTGTACTAAAGTTGCATGAGTTAAAATGGATACAAAGAGAAAGGTGTAGCTTGGAGCTTATATTGGAGTTGAAATTTATAGATTTTTACAAGGCTAATTTGGAAATTGAATGGCTTTTAATTGGCTAAAAATTAAAGAAGAATTGAAGCAAAATTTGGTGCCTAAATGGAAAAGAAGGACTCAAGCTCAACCGTTGGATTCAATTAAGTAGTGATATAATGAGTTGGTGCCTTTTCTCAGATTTAAATGGGAAACCAATTACCAACTACTTTTATGGCATTTTGGAGGCTTCTAATTGGTCATAATTTTGACTATTTAAAGCTTAAAAGACCAAAGGAAGAAATGTTGAAGAGAATTGAAAAGATGAGAAGCAAACTATGAAGCTTATAAAGTAATTTAGCTTATGTGGCATTTTAGCTAGTTATTTCTTATAATTCGATTGGTTAGAACACATCATCCTTGGCCTATAAATAGGGGTAGTGGTTGGCCAAGCAAAGAAAGAAAGAGATCAGAGAGAGAGTTAAGAAGTAGATTTTAAGATTTACATTTCTTGCTTTTACTTTTCTTATTCATTTTCACTTAAGTAGTTTCCTCCTCATTCTTTTAAAAAGTTGTTTGGGAGAAAATTCTCTTAATTTTCTAGCAAAATTTACATTTTCTACATTTACTTTTCATTCACTTTAAGATTCAAGCAATGCTATTTACTTTTTTTTAAGTTTTCTTGCACTTTTACATTTTTTTTTTTTACTTTCTCAAAGCTGTTTGGCTATTTTCAACACTGCACTACTTGTAGTTTTCAAATTAGATCTCATTGAATTCTTGCTTGTTTTGCTTCAATTTTTTTTTTTGCAAACTCTCAATTCATAGGACTTTAGATCTTGAAATTTTCGTTGTCAAATTCCATTTGCATTTTTTTTAAATCATCAAAGTTTCGACTCGAAATCTAGCAACAAAGGAGGTAGCAAATGGTGACAGCACCTATGGTGGCTTTTCTCCATGCTAGGTGACTGGTTGATTGTTGATATCTTCTACACTTTTTCACTTGTTTACTTCAAGTTTTATGATTCCTTGCTTTTAATTTCATACTCTTACATGTTGTTTGGGTAATTTTCTCTCAATTGCTCTATTTTTACATTTCTAACACTTTGATTTTTGTGGAAGTTAATTAAGATTGTTAATGCATTTGTTTTCTTTGATTTCTTTGTTGAATCTTGTAGTAATCTTGTAGATCTAAGTTTCCTTAGCTAAGTTTTAGTTCATTTGCACTATAGGATTATAGATCTAAATTTTCATTTTGAATTTATTGCATTTCTAGATTTTAAAGTTAGTTTCAATTTTACAAATTTCAACCATTCCTTGCAATATTTGTTTGAGTAATTTCACTTCAATTGTGTTTTGGTTCATGTTGAGTTGTTGTTTTTACATCCAAGGTTCTATTTAGATTAATTTCATGAAGGATTAGATGTGCATTTCATTTTGAAGTTAAGAGTTATTTAACTTTCAATTAAGAGGTTGTTAGTTTTGATTATGTGCAAGTTTCTTCTTTTGAACTTTTACTTACTGTTTGGTTGTTATTTTAGCTTCCTAATTCATGTTCAATAGCTTAGATTTACTTTTCAATAATGTTAGAATTAATTAAATGCAATTTAACTACTTGCTTTCTTATATTTTCAACATGCTTTTCTTGCACTTAATGAATATGTTTTCGGTTATGTGCATTTCTATTCTTTGTTTTTATTTTCTTGTTGAGACTAACTTAGTAATTTTCCCTCTAATAAAATGAATTAACTTTAGAACGAGTATGGAAATAATAGGTACTTAGCCTGGACTTCTTATGGGAATGATATCTTGACTTTGGTCATTATTATTACTTGAATAATCTATAAACTTACAGAAATCTTCAAATCAAGAACCAAGCCAAAAAAAGTACAAAATAGTACATAAAAAACATAATAGTAGAGTGAAGGTAGAGATCTACTTTAGCCTAACGAACATATATATATTTATTTTGTTATTAGTAGTAGCTTCTCAGTAACAATCTTAATGAACATATATTTATTTGGGCTAAAGAACATATATACATGTATTTTAGTAACAGAAAGGAAATCCAGTAACAACAACTTTAATGAACCATAACTTCATGTCGATGTAAGACATTAAATTGTATATGAAGGGTAGCTTTTAAGAACTAAATTGAAGCCAATTGAAATAAAAAAGATAAATGAATACATAAAAAAAATCTCAATTCATGTAATGAAATAATATCACTACAGTACACTTGATATTAAAAACAATATTTCAACTAGCAGGTATATAACAAGTAAAGCATTTGTTTAGTTATCATTAACACATAAAAAAACTAGTACTAATAAACAAATACTCTACTTTTATTAACTAACTAAACATATAAGATGCAAATATACAAATAAAAAACTCAAAGTGAGAGAAGGGTGACCTAAGCATTACCAAAGATAGCTAGGATCAGATGGGCATTTTACAACAACTTACATTGCTTAATTATGCAAGATAAGTTGCTTTTGTTATCAAATATCTACAACTAAAGAAAATATTGTCCTTTTATTATAGAATATTTTAATAATGAGGTGCCTAGCATGGGTCTTATTAGTGCAGAACGTAAGGCCTAATCAAGAAAAAAAGCTCTTTCAAATAAACCATAGAAAAAGAAAGGTCAATGATTCCAAGCCTTTTCTACATCTTTAGCTATCAAGATTTCACTTTTTGCAAACAAAGCCCCTACTCCTTTTAAACACCAAAGGGTAATGCAATAGAGATGTATGTTAATTGTAGGACTATAAAAGGTATTTTGTCATATAATCATTTTTAATCAAGGAAATTTGTATTTAAAGTTCAAATCATTTGAAAACTCAATCATATTTGTTTTCTAAATGACAACATTAAAAAAAAAGTTGAAAAAACCAAACTTGAAGAAACATATACAAAGGAGCATAATAATCAATTATTTAAACCCATATATCTCTACAAAGTTACAATGCAGGGAACATATATCACCTATGTGCATTGATGTGATAAGAAAATGAAAAAGGAAGGGGGTTAATGAAAAGCATAAAAAGTACTGATGTTGGAAGCCTATGATAAATGTGATGGAGACATGATGGAGATAAAAAATATGTAGAGAAAAAATAAGGGAAAAGGTTAGGGATATAAGACTTAAAGGATTTATAGCAACTTAATTTTTTTTTCAAAATTTATTTTTTATAGACATAATTTTTTCTTTGATAATCTATCGCCAAACAATTGTCGACGTATTTACCGATAGAAATTTCTATCAATAATTATCCATTAATGTTTTTGTTTCTTTTCAAATATTTATTGATAGATTATTTTTTATCGATAATTCATTAATAATCCATTGGTAATAACCGTAATAATTCTTTATTTCATTCCGTTGGTAATTAATGATAACATAATTTAGTTGGTTAAATTTTATCATTATTAAACCAAATTCTGGTAGTGATAGAAAAACAATAAAGCAAAGAATAAGGGAATCAAAGGCTCAACTAGTTGACTCAGTAACAACAATCATACTTGAAACTCATCAACCCTAATAGCTCCACCATTGTCTTCAAAGATTGCAATTTATTGGTAGATTATACAATTATTTATACATTTACACATCTATTATAGTTGTCCCAAAGTGGAGACAACTCTTGAATAACAGCACATGATAATTGATCTAATTAATTGCCTTTTTTTCCTTTGGATGAAAAAAGAAGAGATGAAGGAAAAAAGGAAAGGAAATAAGGGAGAAAAGAAAAAGAATAGAAGGGGAAAAAGGAGAGGAATGCCTTGGTTGGATCAAAAGCAAGAAAAATAAATAATAACAATAACAATAATAATAATAATAATAATAATAATAATAATAATAATAATAATAATAATAATTTTTGTAAAATTTTTAGAAATAGAATTTTAGGAAAAGTGTAAGTGATAATTTTTCTTAAAATTCATAGGCGTGAAATACCCAACAGCTCAAAATATTATTTCAACAAAATAAATTAATTCCAAAACATTGCAAAAAAAATTATAGAATAAAGAGAATAAAAACAAATTGATATTTTGGATAAAGTTAGAAATTACATTTATATAAAGACCAAGTTTTTCAAAGGGCCATAAAATGGATTCTCTAAGCTTTGGAGTAAGAATTGATTGGCTGACATTGGTTGGGACCATTTAACTTTCCACTAATCAAGAAAAATACCCTGCTCTTTAAGAAAAGATTTGGTAAGGATCATGCCCAAGATGACAAGCCATAGAAAATTCTATAAGAAAATAGACTTTTAGCAGTAGACGCTAAAACTTTGGTTTCCGTCTCTAATAATCTAAACTCTGTCGGTAAATTTTTCTAAATAAAAGAGGATCGATCCCCTATTTCACATAGAATGCCTTTCTCAACCAAAAAAAGCATTTTGTATGAAGGGGGCTTGATTCCCTTAAAAGAGAAACGATTATTTTTCACATGTAATGCTTTTTTAGCAAAAAAAAATAATCATAAATTAAGCAACAAAAGTATGAATACAAAAAAAAAAAGAAGAAAAAACTTATAGACACCAAAACCATTCTTACATAAAGAATACAAATTAAATCACAATCCAACTTTATATAATAATACATACATGCATCTGTATGAATATGAAATAAACATTAAGCACTTATGTCTATGTAAATGCATTTATTAACAATAGAAATAAACTTTTATATTTAAATTGACAACGGATAGCATCATAATCCACAAAAAATGAGGGATATGAGAAAATAATACAAGTAAGAGCGAAAAGCCTTTAAGCCACTTGGCAAAATTCTTAGAAAATAGTATATTATTATTACTTTAGACTAAAATTTAAGCTTCCAAGCGTTCGTTAGCTTCATGATGCTAGATGTCACTGCCTTCACCTTATGTGTTTCACATGAAAACACCACCATCTCCAGTGCTACCATACACAAGTCAACAAAGGAAACCCTCTTCATATTTTTCCCTTTTCATCAATCAATCAATGGCATTTGGAGTGTTCATTATCAGACCATATTCCTATTTCTTATGTATTAACGTGCAAGATTGGGGGACCAAAGCCTGTTCAATCATTGGCTTGAAAATGATAAGTTCAATCGGCTTGTAGATGATAAGTGAAGGTCATATGAGGTTGAAAGATACATTAAATTCAAGAAGTTGTTGAAGAAGGACGTAAGGTAATGGAATGGCCACGAAAATGGAGACATGGTAGCCTCAATTGACTCGCTCAGAAAGAGATCTTTTGATTGGAAAAGGTGAATGAAGACAGCCCATAAAAAAACACTATTAGTTAGTTGCTAAAAAAATGCTTTAGAGTTTGCAAAGAATGGAAGAACTAACATGGAGACAAAAGGCAAGGATCAAGTGGATTTAAGAGGGGGATAAAAGCATAATTTTTCCATTGTATTACAAATAGTAGATGAATAAACAACTCTTTGAACCATATATCTTTTTGAGGTAAACTTCTAAACAATCCCAAAGAGATTAGAGTAGTAATTGAAAGCTACTTCTAGGATTTATTCAGGAAGTCATCGAAACCACTATTATTTTTTTATGACTTGGAACCAAGAAAAATTTACACCAAGAAAACTCAGCAACTTGAAGTGCCGTTCTTTGAAGAGGAAGTTTGGACTGCTATAAAGGTTGTAATGGTGACAAGGCACCTAGACTAGATGGTTTCAACTTTAAATTTTGTAAAACGAAAATAGAGTTTGTTGAAATTTGACATCGTATTAGCAGGAAAGATGCCAAAAGACATCAACTGTTCCTTCATCATATTAGCAGCCAAGAAGCTATTTTATGAGTTTTTAAATGATTTTTGGCCCATATCTCTAATTGAAACTATATACAAGATATTAGCTAAAATCTTGGCTAATAGAAATAAACAAATTATAGACTCTTTGAAACATTACCCAATCTGCATTTGTCAAAGGTAGACAAGTTATGCATAGTATATTGATTGTTAACGAAGTGATTGATAGCATGAGAAAACTTCGAAGGGGGGATTGATCTTTAAATTGGACTTTGAGAAAGCTTTTGATAGTGTGGACTATGATTTCCTAATCTTAATGCTAAAACAAATGGGATTCGACAAGAAATGGATATCATAGATCTGGGGATGCATCTCAACACTTCGGTGTTGGTTTTAATCAATGGTTCCCCTACTAGCCCAATCAAGACGCAAAAGTGACTTCGTCAAGAAGACTCTCTCTCATTTTTTCTATTTTTGATAGTGGCTCAAAGATTAATCTTATTGCTAAGAAAGGCTGTCTCATTGGACAGGCATCAATATTGGACGAAGGAATTACATATCTCTCACCTACAAGTCTTTTAGTTGACCTTTGTTCTAAAAGTAAATTTTCTTAAGAGTGCATTATTTGGTATCAAAATGGAGCAACATCTGATTGTGGAATAAGCATTAATCATAAGGTGCAAAGCTAACTCTTTCCCTTCTAAATACCTAGGTTTACCTTTAAAGGTGAACCCAAGGTTGATCTCAACATTGAGGCTAATGATTGATTCTTTCAAAAGTAGATTAAGTGTGTCAATGAAAAAAGGGTTGCATTGATCAAATCAATCCTAACCAACTTATCGATACTATATAGCTTTGTCCAAAATGCCTATTGGAGTTATGATTGAGTTAGAAGAAAGATAGAGATAGTTTCTATGGGGTGACACTGATGATAAAAGAAAAATGAGATTGGTTGATTGGAACTTGATTTGTCGAAGTAAGAAATTTGGGGGAATGGGTATTATCAGCTTGAAAGCTTGCAATCAGGCCCCATTGCTGAAATGACCTTGGAGACACTACAAGAGAATAGGTCTTTAGTGGCATTTTCTTTTTATGTTTAACGACGTTTATAAATGCCATTAAATGATTTGTGATGTTTGCCTAAAACGTCATTAATAGCATCAACTATACCTGCATTGGGGAATATAAAGGTGTTTTAGAAAAAATACCACTAACTTAGCAGCATTTTTGGGAAAAATGCCATTAAATTTAGTGATGTTTTTAAGCACAAACATCGCTAAATTTAAAGACATTTTTAGGGAAAATGTCATTAAATTCAATGGCATTTTTTGACATAAATGCCACTACTTTTTGAACATTTAGTAGTGTTTTTTTAATAGCAATACCGCTAATTTAAGAATTTACTTTTTTTTATTTTTTTCAATATTTACTATTTAATTAAATAAAAAATTATTGAAAGAAATAAAAATAAATTTAAATTCATAAACTTAATATTATATATATTTAAATATTTAAAAACATTATTTGTTCTAATATACAATTAATACAAAGTTTAATACAATAACATTTAAATTCTTTCAATACATTAATAAAAAATTTATATAGAAACCAATCTCCTTCAACTTTCTCAAACCCACAGATCTTGAAAAACTCAACACCTTCTTTTAAAGAACCAACTCTATCCTGTTAATACAACAAAGTGAAAAACATAGACAAAGAATTAAAATTAGTCGACAAATTTAATCATGAGATGCGAGCATAAAAATATAAAATGTACAAAAGTTAATTGCAATTGCATATACTTTGTTTCAAAAAAGTTAAAATCTATAGATGAAAAATCATGCATATGCCTTTGATTTCAGTGTTGAAATCAATATGTGATATTTTTATTCTCAAGGATATTATTTGATACTAAAGGAAAAATTTATAGGATAAATAAGACCAATAACGTTTTGTGGGAGCGAATGTTGGACAACCAAGTATCAACATGTGAGAACATAAAGAGAGCATCATTGAGGTAGCATGCTACAAATATATATTCTACAAATATATATATATATATATATATATGCGGACATACAGAATAGATAAAATTATGAATAAGTGCATAAGAAAAAAGGTAAAGGTTGCACCATTGAAGACAAATAAAAGAAACATGTTTAGGGATATACAGACAGAAAAAGAGACCTATAAACCAAGGTTGTTAATATTGAATTGAACAGTTATTTCAAATTTTCTTTTTTAAAATGGTGTACATCAGTACCATATGTTTCGACATATTATTTTGGATGTTTCAATTTGTAAATATATATTAAATACTAATAATATACAAAATCAATATATCAAACATCAAATAAAATACCTTTACCTTTTTAATACTAATAATATATAAAATCAATATAAAATACCTTAAATATATAAAATCAATAGAAAAGACCTTCAAATATCAAATAAATCAGTTTACAAATATAAAAAATAATATGTAATACTTTTAAATATATGAACTTATATATAATAATATTACTAATAATATGTAAAATAAATATATATAACATTTAAAATTAATAATGATAAATATAAAATTAAAAAAATTACTTTTATAACAAGTAATAATTGTTGTTAAAATTGATAATTATATTTATTTACTTAATTAATTATTTAATTAATTATTTATATAGTAATTTATATATTATCTCATTATTAATTATATAATTTAATATTAAACCACATAATAAAGCCAAAAGAAAATTTTTAGATACTTTTATATTTACATTTTACAAATGCAGTTCACGGCATTGTCAATTGACCTATATTTAAAAAAAATTCTTTTCTTTTTCATTATTCCATCATTTCTTCCATTGTCATTCAACAAGTCTACTATAATACTAATAACAGGTTAGCTTTAAATGATGCAAGATATTATAAATTACGGCATTATGAAATGTTGTTTCGCTGTATTGCAATGTTAATAAATAATAAGTTGGAATTCACCAAAATCACAAAGGCATCGCTCCTTCCCTACCCACAAATGCAAAACAATGTAAGATTAGAGTTAAGTCAAAGACAAATAATGGCCTCTTATCTTCTGATTCAGAACCAGATTCTTGGAAGCAATGTTCTCCATTATACTCTTGTAATATCATGTAAATAAGGGGTGAGAAAAAGAATTGAAAAATTCAAACTAATTTGAAATCATTGTGTTTGGTTTGGTTTGGATATTAAACATATATATTAGGTTTGGATTGGATTTCAGATTAGGAGGTGAAAAAAAAAATTGAACCGAACCAAATTATATATTTTTCTTAGTTTTTATATATATTTTAAATTTTTATAAAATAAAAATAATAATTTTATATCAAAATCTACTTAAATATATTAAGATTTTATATTAAAATAAGTTATAAAAATTAAAAAAATTAAAAGTTAAAAATCGATAAACTGAAGTTAACCGAACCGAATAGAACCGAATTGGTAAAATTCGATTCAAATTGAATGAAAGTTTGGTTCAGATTCAAATCAAATATTAAAAAAATTATACAATATCCAAAAACACTAAATTGAATCAATTTGAATTGAACCGTTATCACCCCTAGTGTAAATGGAGCATTAGCACTGTATTTTTTGAACTGCATGCCAACTATTTATGAAATTTAGGAAATTCAGTTCATTATAGTTCTAGATAATTTAGGTATTATTTTAATGAAGAATTTAAACTTGCAGAAATGATTCAATGGATTGATGATCCTTTGGTGAAAATGGCACTTCATTTCTCTTCCTTTTGTACAAATTCAATGTTCTACTCCATCTACAACACTAAAAAATAAAAATAAAAATTTTATGATTCTTTTTCCTCTTTTCCCTTTTATTTTTCTTTTCCAAAGTTGGTTGTGCAATTTTTTTTTAAGTATCCTTTTGCTAGTGCACTGCAAAATGAAACATCTTACTCCTATCAATCTATATTTTAAAGTAACTATAGGTGACTGCCAAAATCCTTATAGCATGATTAAAAGGCTGCATTTTTATTTTTTGTTTTGGGAAGAAGGGTTGGAGATTACTTTCTTATAGTCGTATCTAGCCCAACACTAATCAGGCAAATCTGGTTCAACAAAATATAACTATGAACTTCATAGAAATACAACAAAATACTTTTATACTTTTATAAATACATTAATCTATGTCTAGATCAGCATAGAACTACTTATAGGGTACAAAGATATCATACCATGGGCAATTGATCTACTTTTAGGTCAGCAGCATGTTCAACTAACCAATTCACGACAACTTCAAGGCTACTATTACATGCAAAAGAGAAACCAAACATTTACACAACAATAAAGATTCCATAAGTTCGCACCCTTTTTTAGATTCCATAAGTTCGCACCTTTTTTTGTGTCATTTAAAACTAAACTAAGAAAATGAATGTGGTAAAAGAGGATTTACATTTAAAAATACTAAATCAAAAAATAAAATATACACAGATATAACATAAGATCCAAGAAGAATATATATCGCATATCCACCTCACCTCATATATCCCTTGAAAAGGATCCATCTTCATTTTGTAGCCTAGTAATATCTAACTTAAAGATTTAAGTAAAACATGAAGACCCTAAAGGCAGTTTACGTTTAAACAACCAATTGTAATGAGTCAAAGAAATTATCAACATCATACATTAAAGTTATGCAAATCATTTTAAACAACTCCAGAAATTAGATAATCATTATTGAATAATAGAAACTCTTTAGTAAAGAGCAAATAATTTCATCAATAAAATATATGAAAGGATACAAGTAGCAACTTTATCAATGTCAAGAACATCTAGCTTGTTGAAAAGGGCCAGCACTTGCACAGCACTGAAAGTATACAGTAAATTTGGGTGATACCCAATATTACCAAAAGAATTACTTGTCTAAGAAAGTATCATCAAACTTCTTTAATATTATGATTCAATTAACTTAAATCTAGACATTTTTTTTACTTACACTAATAATACTAACAATTGAACACAAAAAACTAAGCTTTAAGATATACCAGATTTATGTTGGTATTTCATGCATGATCCATGGTATAACTTCATCTACATCAACAGTATCAAGCTTCCCCAAAAGATCCAAGGTTGTTAATCTCTAATATGCCGCATTCATTCTTAGATGGTCCATCACCATCGATTTAAAAATATCTTTTCTCTAACAATAACAAACCCTAAAATAATCAACTTCATATCAACTCAAAATAAAACCTAGGATAAAATTTGTGTTTGAAAAATGTAAAACAAAAACTAAAAATCAATGAGATTGAAACTTTCCTTTTCAACAGATAAAATGTATTGAACATGTTTGTCAACCGCAAGCTCTCCATATGTCATCCATTTTCCACATTAATTTACACAATATTTAAGGGTTTACAAAAATAGAGATTAAAATAAAATTTAACATACAAAACCCAATGAAGATGCAATTAAAAGTTAATAAGCTTGTAAACAAAAAATCAAGAGAGGAAAAAGAATAACCTTTAAATTAATAGTAACAAATTTATTACTATTACTTGATATGCTTAATGCCAAAATTGTTACCCATTTGTTAAGTAATGCTAATAAAAGAATAGGTGAAATCAAACACTTATCCTAATTTTCATCCAAAATATAATTAATCTTTAAAAGTTCTTTATTCTTTGTTTAAAAAAAAAAAAGGGAAAAATATTGAAAATAATAATTGAAGACTTCACTACCTAAAAAAGTAATCTTGAGAGAAAGAAGATAAGAGAGTTAGTAATAAAAAGGAAGATAGTGTCAAAAGGATTAGAGAGAGGAGGAAAAGAAAAAAAAGAGATAGAGGAAGCCATCGATAGAAATTGCCCTACTGCCAGTGATCAAAACGTTAGTGAATAAATGGGTAGGGAGTTAATAAAGAGTGTGAGGGCCGAAAGGGATGGCTGGATGAAAGAATGAATAAAAGAAAAGAAGGGGAAAAGAAATGGAAGGGAAAATGAAAGAAAATCTATAGTAGAGAATGGTAGAAATAAAAGAGGGGGAAAAGAGGGAGCTAGGTCGATTTCTAATTTTTGGATTTACAAATGCCACTAAATTCTACAAATTGAAGGCATTTTTCATAAAAACCTTGCTAAATGACATAAACTTATATGTATGTTTATAAGGGTTGAGTTGATCAATTAACTATGTTTGTAAATACAAATGCCACTAGATTATGAAAAATGAAGGCGTTTTCAAACAAACATCACTAACTTTTACAAATTAGAGGCGTTTTTAATCATAAATGCCACTAAATTTTGCCAATTAATAGACTTTTTTTTTTGCTAAATAACCAAAAAATCTATTTGATTTTTAAATAAATTTTACATAATTATATTTTTAAATTAATAAATTTTAAAATTTACAATTTTGTGGCATTTGATTATAAAAACACCACTAAATTTACATTTTAGTGGCATTTACATTTTCAAACATCGCTATATGTTTATTTTGTGACGTTTGCCAAAAAATGCCTTTAAGGTTATAAAAACATGGCAACCACTGGCAGTTTTGGTAGAGCAGTACTAAAAGGGTGCCACTAAATCTTCATTTTCCTTTAATGAGATTTGGAAGTAAAAATTAAGCCTTATGGAGAAATGTTATCTTTGATAAATACAACATGCCCCAAATGGTTGTATGGACCGTTCCCTGTCCAAATAATTCCCTTTCTAGAATGTAGAGTGACATTCAAAATAGTTGAAACATTGGAGATTTTTGTAACCTTATAAATCCAATTTTTTCCTTTGTGTAGGTAACAGCTCAAGAATTCTCTTTTGGAACGACAAATGGCTTAATGGTCTCACCTTAAAAGAAACATTTTCAAGAATTTATGCCTTAGCAGAAAACAAGAAAGGTTAAATCAATGAGTTTGGGTAATGAAACAAGACAAACTGGAGATAGCATATTCCTTTGAGGCATAATGCATTCAACTAGGAAAAGTATATTCTGGCAAAGCTCATGAACTTTCTAAGTAGTGTCTCTCTTACTAAAGCAGCAACTGACAGAATTATATGGTTTCATACTACTAATGGTGTGTTATAATTCAAAATCATTCATAATAAAGCGGATGAAACTATCCAACTTAGTTATCCTAATAGAGAGTCATATATCAAAAAGGATCGTGTTGTCGAAAATGGAAATTTTTTGCTAGAAACCATAAGAGGGAGCATTCCTATATTGGAAGTTTTACAGGCAAGGGCCTACTTGAGAAACACAGAGAACAAATGCATTTTCTATGATGAGGTTGAAACAGTAGACCATTATTCTTGTTATGTCTTATCTTTGGGAAAATCTAGACCAAATGTTGTAACAAGTGGAACATCAAATGGGCAATAACAAAATCTATAAAAATACTATTCCAATAATGGAAGGGGCTATTGTATAAGAAAGACTAGGCGTTGAATTGAGAAACCCTCTTTTATGCCATCATGTGGTCTATTTGGTTGGCACACAACAAAAAGGTCTTGAACAAGAAAATCCTTTCACTAGATGAATTTTTGAACCTGATCTACATTAGACTAGGATGGTGGATGATGGCTAAATTCCTTACCCTGAACCTTACATTATGTTTGAATTGAGGGAAGGGGAAGGAAAGTAAAGGAAAATAAAGGAAAGTAATGGAAACAGAAATTCCTTTGTTTAGATAAACTTTTATTTTAAAGGAAAGAAAAAAGGTAAAAACTTAATAACTTTCAGTTTTCCTTGTAATTCTCATTTTTTTTAATACATTAATTTGGAGGAAAAGCTAAAGAAAAGAAAGTTGAAAAAAATTTATTTTTATAAAAAGATTATTATATCCATATTTTTATTATGACATTAGATTTGATTATATAATTGATACTTCCTACAAAAATAATTTCCATTTATGAGTATTTTATAAAACACCATAGTTTATAAATATTTTATGATTTTTCAAGTCTTAACAACAAGACAAGTCACATTATTATCAGAATAAATTATAAGGGTGAATTAAACATAAAATTAAGAGTAAATCAATAACTAGCTAATACATTTTACCATATTAAACATGCTCAATTTTGTTTAGAAAGATTTGTTTATACAAGCTAGGTAATATAAAAATATATTTATATATTATTTGTTACTTTATAAAAAAAGGTTATAATTGAACAAATATTATAATGAATTATTTTCTTTCCTTTGCACTATTTATCCAAATAATGGTTATTAGAATTTATTTCTTTTATTAATTTTAACTATCCAAACAAAGGGTATATGTACTATTTCCTTTCCTTTCCTTTTATTAATATCTATCCAAACATAGCGTTAATGTGTTGAACTTCTTAGAAAACATTGAGAACATATTTATCCCCACTAAGAAAACCAAATAGGCAGATTACTCCATGGACTGCTCCCCAGCGAGAGCATGGAATATCAATATAGATTGTTCAGTCATTGAAAAATGGACCTGACAATTTCATACACAATACGATGATACGATATGAAAATAAGATAAAAAAATCATGTGTTTTAAAAGATTTCTTCCATGTTTATTCATGTCGATAAGAATTTTGACACACCATAATTTGTGTCTTATACTTGTTGACATATCTAAACACGTATAAGACAAGAAAAAAATGTTTAGATAAAATTGTTATATAAATACACATTTAAAATGTGACACGACACGAAAACGTGTTTAATTTAATTTTATCATATTGGTACACTGTTTACATGTTTAACACGTTTAACACATTTTTTAGATTTATTTTCACTATAAAATGCTTTGAATAATCATTGAAAAACCCAAAAAAACCATAAGGAGGGATCAAATCTACTACCTTATGGTTAATAGTTGTATGCCCTAACCAATTGAGCTACTCTAGTATTTTTATAAGTAAAAGGTATTATTTAAACTAAGAATAATCCCTTCTTAGAGGGGATTATTCAAGGCATTTTTTTTTTATCAAAAATGGCTTTAATAATCTCTTTTCATTTTTTTTGGGATTATTTAAGGCATTTTTTGCTAGAAAATGCCTTAAATTATCTTTTAAAAAACCCAAAAAATGCTAGAGGGAGGGATTGAACCTACAACCTTATGATTAACAATATATGCTCTAATCAATTGAGCTACTCCAATGTTTTCATAACTAAATGGTATTATTTAAACTAAGAATAATCCCTCCCAAAGGAGATTATTGAAGGCATTTTTAGTCAGAAAATGCCTTGAATAACCCCATTCAATTTTTTGTAAGAGATTATTCAAGGCATTTTCTAGCCAAAAATGCCTTGAATAATTCTTTCATAAAAATTGAAAGGGATTATTCATGGTATTTTTGGCCAGAAATGTCTTAAATAACCCCATTCAATATTTTATAATGGATTATTCAAGGCATTTTCTAGCCAAAAATGCCTTGAATAATCCCTTACAAAAAATTGAATGGGGCTATTCAAAGCATTTTTGGCTAAAAACGTCTGAATAATCCCTTACAAAAAATTGAATGTGGTTATTCAAGGCATTTCTAGCCAAAAATGCTTTGAATAATCTCCAAAATGTTTAAATCATTTTCTTTCCGTCCACTTCATGTTGACTCTACACATTTAATCTCTACCTTCCATAGCCTAATCTCCATCTCCCACCAACCCTCTCCACCGATTGGTATCCATAGCCTAATCTCTATCTCCTACCAACCCTTTCCACCTTTCACCAATTCTACAAACTTAAACCTATCGGTACCCATTTTGTTTTAAAGTTGAATCAAAGTTGAAGCATCAAGACTCTCATCATTTTTAAAGGTATTTTTCTTTTTTTGCATTTCAATTTTATGTCATCGAGCATGCTTATTTTTTTTATCTTTCTACTGGCTCTGGCTTTGATGATTGAATGTTTTGTGAAGAAGTAGTAGTTTAGGATGATTGAATGTTTGGGGTTCATACAATTTGTACAAAAAAACCCAAATCTCTGCAAGTAGGTGACTCAACACATTTACAACCTTGGTGCAGGTACAACAAAATAGTAAATTGCATTGTTTAAAAAATATTTCCTGAAATTCAGTTATTAAATTACATATTTTCCCCATATATAGGTAATAATAATTAGCTTATGAACAAAATCCTAGGTCCATCTTATCTAGATGGTGGGCAACAGCCCTTTAGAGACCTTTAAACAATTTTGACAAATTAACAACTTCAGCAGTTGCTTGGGTTGGTGAAGTTGGGGGAGCTTATAATAGTGGATAAAATCTTATTAGCAATTCATTTGTTTATAGTTTTTGATATGCTTGACTTGACCTTGGGAACATTTCTTATGTTGATTGACTAGTAAAAGCTTAATTTGACATGGAATTCTTTATTGGTTGACTAATTAAACAAGTTTTTAGACCAACTTAGGATGGCATCATCTTACTTTGGGGAGTTGTTTATTTATTTTGAGTACCATGTTTGTAGGCATTCAATCATAGACATTAATGTTCTTTTTTTTTGGATTTGGTACAATTACGATAGTTCTTGACTTATTTTAAATTTGTGGATTATAAAACAATTTGGCTGTTGTTTTATTTTAAATGTTGTTAAATATTTTTATTTTTTTTGTGTATTTTTACTTTATATGAAACCATATCACATTATGATTATAAATAAATTAATATTAATAATTGAAAATATAATTCAAAAGAAAGTTTTTACCGACGCTTTTAAAATTTATACCAACGTATTTTACTATTAGAATATTTTAGGCTATACTGACAGTCATCACAGACTGTCAATAAAAGTTAAAACATATAAGGCTATACTAACAGGCATTAATCGTTGGTAAAAGATATATTGATGGAGACATCATTGGTATAAGTTGAAATAATTAAAACATACGAGTCAATACTAACGGGAATAACCATTGGTAAAATGAATAATGCGAAAAACACAACAGTTGCTATACTAATAGCTATACATATAGTGACAGACTAAAACTATCAATATATCTCTGTTACATATTCCAACATCTTAAAAACTATCAATATAGGTCTATATCAATAAAAAATATAATAATGGTTATAAATTTATCGAAATAGATATTTTGATCGCTAGTATAAGGTTTATTGTGCTGTACTGATGGATTTTTAAGTTTTACTAACGATTTTTTGAGCATCAATATAGAGCAATTTTTTTTTAGTGTTTAATTTAATATAAAGATATAAAGATTATTTTAATTTATAATCTTTTAATTATGATGCTTAATTAGCTAATCAGTTCCATATAAATATTATTTTAAATGTTTAATTATGATACTCATTTAATACTTATTATCAAATTATTTTTTTATATTAATAATATAAATATAGTATAAAATTAATACTAGTCCTATACATCATTATTTTATTCTTTAATCTTTAGTGATTTATAATTTTGAATTTGATACTAAAAACTAATATAGTTATGTAATATATATTAAATTTTAAATATATATTAAATACATTTTAAATGGGTATCAAATTTTTTATTCTTTTTAATATGCAAGTACTTTTTTATATTATTAATATGTCAAGTTTATTAAGTTGTAAATGATTGATAGTTTATAGTTATTTATTATTTAGTCATGTTTTTGTATATATTTATGTTAGTCATGTCTATTCGTTTATATTTGTGTTAATCGTGTTTATTCATGTATATTCATATTATTTGTGTTTATCCATGTTGTGTTTAAATGGATTAATTGTATATATGTTAATCATGTTGTGTCGCATATAAATATGTTGTGTTTGTGGTTAAGATTTAAACACGTTTTATACTTCGTATCTGTTTGTATTTTAATAATTCGTATCATTATATGTGTTAAATATGATCTGAGACACAACATGAAAATACAAATTACTAGATTTATTAGAAGACCTAGCTCAAGAGAGATCGAGGGTCTGCTTAGAGATTGTAAGGGGAATGTAAGGTTTATCTTCTCCAAAAGTATAGGCATCGTGGACTCCAACTTAGTGGAACTCCTGGCTGCACATGAGGCTCTCTCAATTGTGATGTATGCTAATCACAGTTCTTTACTAGATATATTGATAGAAAGTAGTGTTCATCTCGTGGATCAACAATAACGATCAAAGACCATGAAAGTACAATGATCTACTCAACAAGCTCTCCAACTTAGTTAATAGGGTCAAGAAAATCACTTTCTTCATGTGTTTAAGGAAGCAAACCACTTGGTTGATACTCTGGTTAAGTCTGGTGTCTTTCGCAACACTGACTTAATAGCTTGGATCTAGTTGTACCTTTGCTTTTCCATTAATAAAATATTTTCAAGTCTAAAAAAAATATTGCAAATACTTGTGATTAAAAACAATTAAAGTTTCCAGTGCATCATTAGAAATAGAGTTGATAAAAAAAAAGCCAAATAGACTCGATCCACATCATGGCATGCAAACGCAATCATTGTCATCTACTATGACTTCATAGTAAAATAAAAAATAGAAAATATTAACAACATAAGAAATTACCAAACCGGCTTATCCTTTTTCCCCTCCCATTTTACCCACTGATTTCTATAATGAATTGATCAAAGAACAGGTAACCCAAAATTTGCTAGCAGTTAAAAACCATAAAAAAAAATAACACCCTGCTTTCACTTCGCAAGCCCTAACAATCCAAGAACAATTATCTTTTCAAATCCAATCCACTTTGTCAACTATGGCTCCTAATAAAATCTCAGAAAACATAAACAAGATAAAAGAGAGAAAAAAAAAACTCACATATAGGCACAGCAAGATAAATTGAAACCTCAAAAAAATCTACCTCTCTACCACTACAACCCTTAAACCCGAGCTACCCCTGAACCACCCTTAACCTCCATTAACCCCAGCCTCCTACACCACTCATCGCCATCACAACCCCCAGCCATTAAGACAACTGTAACTAAGCACGTACTTTAGTTTTCGATTTAAGTATCATAGAAAAAAACAACAATATGAAATACTACAAACATGTTTAAGACTGACGAGATCATACAATCCATTATTACTTCATATCTATGCTTATCTCCTGCTTCACATATCTGGGCTGTAGTTCCTGTACATATTATACTAGGCATGATTGCAATACCATTAGCCAATTTTTTCCTTCTATTCATTGATTCTATAAAGAGCAGTTATAAATGTGATAGAAGCAATTTGTTCTGCCACTTAAACCTATTTGTTGTCCAAGAAAATTAGCGAATTATGAAGTTTTCAGAGTTTCACCATGTTCAAATCAACTAATCATCATAATTGTTATCAAAACTCAAAAAGATGTTGCCTATCGCTTTCATCTAAGTTCTAGCCCGTGTTCTAAAAAATCAGCAAGCTTTTTTCTTCGTAGTGACCAGAAATCAAGAATTAATACCGTAACTCGGTAAACATAATGTGACTAAGGTTGTCTCACAGGCTCTACTTCGTTTTTTCTGTTGGTTGCTATACCTTGAATCATCAATTAGATTGGTATAAAAAAAAACACAAACTAGAAGACCACTTCATTTCAAGTGACAGAACAACAAAACTTACAGTTCCTTGGACTAAGCAATAGCTAAAAGCCAACTTAACGCAGTCCTACTTCACATTGTATCACCGTATTTGAATTCACATAACTAGAAGACTACTTAAGAGTTTGCAATTCAATCTAATGAGACAAAAATTATTATTGCATAACTAATCAATAAAAATGGCAGTTAAAATCAAGTTTGAGACTAGAAATCATTTATGCTAAAATAGACTTCTTTGGTAAAGCTAGATCCTAAGTGAGGGTACTCCCTTGGTAGAGCTAGATCCTAAGTAACGGTATATATATGTTTCACATTAATAATACCAACTTGATACACAAAAACAAAATGAAGTGATTTCAGCCATCGCAACTTTGAATTACTAACGTTTTAGAGGAACTTCTAGTTTTTTCAATTAGGACCATTTTCTCACTTCATTTTAAACGGCCTCCAATACTGAGCTTTGACAGCCGGCAGTTACAGTCCACATTTGAAGACATAAATAATGAAACAACTTTGGTCCGTTTTGGAGATTAAGTCACTTGGAACCAAATTTATTATAGATTGTTTGTCTTGTTCTAATTGGTCGAACAACCTTGAATTTTATGCTTCAAGGCAATCAAATTCTTGTTTCATCTTGTGGGTCAGCGTTATTGAAAACTTTGCCTATAGGCATCAAAGTCATAGCAATATGTTTCTCTTCCCATCAAACACATGTAATCTCCATTACCAAACATTTTGTATATTTGAATTTTTCGAATTAAAAAGCTACCAAGACAAGTCTGATTCTTGTCGTTTCATTCAAATTATAATCTAATTTCTAATATGTAATTAATTAATTATGTTTGCTCAAAGTATTGAATAAACCAAGATGGGAATGAATTGGTTAATTAGAAATTTTGGCCATTTGATTTCAAATTAAACAATGATCATAAATATGTATTTCTAAGCAACTAAAGACAATATATATACATGCACAGCAATATAACTAAAAAAAATAAAAGAGTAGAGATGGAGAATCAAACATAAAAAAATTATAGAGTTTTGATCCTTCCGGAAGGCACCTACGTCCTCTCCTTTAGCCTCACTAACCAAGAAGCTCAATTCACTTTATAAATGTTGAATGTTACAACTAACCCTTCCAAGACTTGATACAATCAACAAATAAAATGCTCAAAGGTTGTACTTCCTCTCATGCTTATAATTTTAAGGCTAGAGACAAGTGTTTTACAAACTTACAAACCTCTCTAAGATTTGGTGTTTACTAATTTAAAGTACAAATAAAAGATATAAACAATAACGAGAGGATTTGAATAGAAGATAGGAAGTTATGCTCTTTAACACTTCAATTTGCTCTTTAAGGCTTGAGGAAAATGAAGGATGGATAACAATAAATTCTCTTGGCTCTTGATGGCCCATAATTTGGTGAGAGAGCTCTTTAATATGTAGAAAGGAGAAAAGAGACATTACTTTCATTTAATGCCTTTTAAATGCTTTACAAAAAAAAAAAAAAAAAAGAAAAATATGACCGTTTGAGGCTATTATGGCCAAAATGATCAATCCATTTTTGAAGGGGATCGATTGGCTTTGGCCTTTTGAGCCAAAACATATTGCTATAAAACAAATATCAATTGATCCCTTTTAGGAGGAGATTGATCCATTAATTGATCCCTTTTAGGAGGGGATTGATCCATTTTACCAGTTTCAAAATTCAGACTCATTCTATATATCCATTTTATATCGCTCCATATTTTGCAATTCTTGAGCTCGAGATTTTTTTGTACAAAAAAATCAATCAATCCATTTTTGAATGGATTGATTGCTTTTGAGTTTTAAATAAAATTTTCAATTTTTGTATAGGGAAAAATCAATCAATCCATTTTTGAATGGATTGATTGCTTTTGAGTTTTAAATAAAATTTTCAATTTCTATATAGGGAAAAATCAATCAATCCATTTTTGAATGGATTAATTGCTTTTGAGTTTTAAACAAAAATTTCAATTTCTGTATAGGGAGGATTGATATTGTCCAAAGGGGGATCGATCCTTTTTTCCTATTTTTTGCATAAAACACGTTTTAAATAATGAAGGAAGATTGTTTTAGTCTCAAGTTATTTTTCATTAAAAAAATTACTAGCAAAATTTTCTTTTTGATTTCAAAACAATTTATCCTTATTTTAGGTTTAGTATTTTGTCATTTCAAAATAAGTATCAATTCAAGGCTAACAATCTCTCCCTTTCTGATATAACAAAACCTATTATAAATTTACTTTGAAAAGCTTTCTTTAAATTTTTTTTTCCTATTTTCAAACCAAAATTTCAATATAAGCACCTCCTAAATATAAAAACAATTTAAATTTCACTAAGGCCATCTTTCGCAATTTTACCATATTTCCAACACAAGCATATTGAGCAAATCCATCACATTTTTAACACATTAATCACTTAACAAGCAAATTTTGTCCAATTTAGCAATTCCTTCACAATATCAAAAGCATACATACATACATACATACATACATATATATGGCTAACCAATCCCATAAATATCAAATTTCCAACAAATTATCCCTCTTTTTATCTTAGTAAAAAGAATTAATTTAAGGCACATAACCAACAAATAGCAAAATTCAAGACATGTATGAGCAATAAAGCAACAATTTAGCACAATATCGCGCAATCAACCATAAATTGAGTTGCAAAATGGAAAAAGTTATACCATTGATTATAAAGTAAGCAACATGCAAAAGTAAGAGTTACAAAACAAATTGTACAAATAAAAAATTAAATGCTTAAAAAAAGTTGATATGTAAGAAACCTAAGTTAGCTAGGCAACAAAGTTGCTCACGATGAAGAAAAATGTGGAAAATGTTGAAAGCATTGCTTCATGTTGTCTTGAGTAGTCTTCCTATGGAGAATTTGATCAGTGATCTCATTGTGTGTAAGCTTTATGTTCGCAAGCCTAGTGTTCATGTTCTCAACCATTGAATGTAAGCTATTCATTTGTATCATAAAAACTTGTAAAGCTCTTTGAATATAGAAAGGTAGACTAAAGGAACCTTTTTAATGATTAACATTATCCTCATATTTTTTTTATTTGCTCAAGTGTAATTGTATGCTTTCTAATCCATACACCATTTGCATTTTATATATGTCCCATACTATGAAGTGTATGTGTCTCTAAAACACTACAAGGATTATTGGACACAATCTCACGATCACTTCTAGTATTGATACCTAATTTATTAAGTAGGTTGCTAATTGCTATCCCATAAACCAATATGTATTCGTTATTTTGAACAACCCTTATTATATCATTAAACATAATGTGCATAAGGTTGGGTAGTTCTCTATTCTTGATTTTATACATCCATCCATAATCTTATTTCCTAATGGTAGAGTATTAGGTTCTAAAGGGTGCTAACACATAGGTAATAATAAGATGTAATAATCTATTTTGCATTATCAACCAAGAGGCTTGAGTGGGGGCAACCATCATGGAATCATGTTCAAAGATATCTTGTGCTAGGCCAACTACATTGTATCTAGTGTTTATGTTTAATTTATCCTTTAGCATGAAAACTTCAACCAAAAGTTGTTTGCTCACAATAATTTCTCTTCCCACCATATAAATTTCAAATCTATCAACATATAATCTATTTCGTTAATCATCAATCTTAATACAAGTAGTAATATTACAAAATATCCTAACTAGGTTTTCAAATACACTTTTTTTCATACTTAAATAATTAATCCAGCCAAATTTCTTAAAAGGTAATTATATATGAAAATTCAATTGACCATAGAAAGTCAAGATTGATTACCTTTCTTAACTTGATGTCTTGGTGAGCAGAATGTGTCTCATGACATTATTTAGATGTGGGGTTTTGAAATTTTAGTTGAAAGAGGGTTTTGAAGGCATGCTAGAAGCTTTTTTATGAGATTTCTATGTCTAGATAATGAAACAATGGGTGATCTAGTTTTGGGTGCCATTAAAGACCTTTGAAGAATATGGGTGAGGAGATAAATGTAGGATTTTGTGAAATTGATGAGAAAATTGAAGGATATGAGCAATAATGGAAAATATATATTAATGAAAGCCAAAAATAATGATTGAAAAAAGAGATTTGAGTGATGGTCCAAAGGGGTTTGTAGAGAAAGAAGAGAAATGGATGAATTTATATGGTGATTTGTAGAAATTCGAGGATAAAATAGAAAAGAATCAAGTGGGTAAGAAGAAATTCACAAAAAATTTAAGTGAAAAAGGATGAATTTTAGATGGATTAGAGGGTTGAGTTTTTAGGGTTTAAAAGAAAAAGATGAGAAAGAAAAAAATATAAGATTGTTGGCTGAAATAGAGATAGGGAATAAGGTATTATATGATTAAAAGGCTTGCGACCTGCTGTTTAGCAAAAACCAATCAATTGGGTCCCATAGGGGATTGATCAATTCTTGGTTTTGTTTCGTTAATTTGCTTCTATTTGTGGAATCAATTGATTGGGTAAAATAATGGATTGATCATTTCCACTATTTTTGCACTGAAATCATTTTTTTAACGAATAGAAACATTTTTTTAAAAAAATATAAAAACATGTATATATATATATATAAAGAGAAATAATTTTTGAACATTTTTTTAAACAAATAACCACTTCCAACAAGTTTTAAATAACCATATAAACATGACCATAATGCATGACTTTGTCAAATACTTATGAATTGATTTTCATTCTATTGTTGTTTGAACAAGCTAATAAGTATATAGAAGTATGAACAATCTTATTCAATTCACAAGGATACCATTAACAGTCAAGGAAATAATCATATATGCATTTTAAAGAGCATTCATTGAGCCTAATTCACCTTTAATTTTACAATCTATCTTTATCAAGAGGCTTGGTAAAAATATAAGCTAATTGATGCAAGGTATCAATATATTCAAGCACAATGTTATCTTTTTTAATATGATCTCTAATAATGTGATGCCTTATATCAATATGTTTGGTTCTAGAATGTTGAATTGGATTTTTGGTTAGATTTATTACCACTAGTATTGTCACATTTAATAGGAATGTGATCTATGTTCATTCTAAAACCCTTCAATTTTTGCTTAATCCATAATACTTAAGCATTACAATTGCCGGCTATTATATATTTGGCTTCGGTTGTGGATTGAGCAACATTCTTTTGTTTTTTGGAAAACTATGATATGAGCATATTCCAAAATAATTGATATGTACCAAAAAAATTTTTTCTTTTTATTTTACAATCATCAAAATATGTATTGGAATAAGCATGCAAAACAAAAGGATCATCCTTTTAGATACCATAAACCTAAACTAGGAGTGTCTTTTAGGTATCTAAATATACGATTAACTGCAAGTAAGTGTGATTCTCTAAGGGATGATTGAAATTTAGCACATAAGCACATATTAAACATTATATTGGGTCTACTAGTAATAAGAGAAAGCAATGAACCTATCATATACCTATATAACTTGGAATCAATAAATTTATGTCTTTCATCCTTGTCAAGCTTATAGGAGTTGGTATGGCTTTGAGTTTTCTATTCCAAACCTTTCAACAAGTTTTTAACATATTTGGCTTGATTGATGAAAGTATCATATTTTATTTGCTTCACTTATAACCCCAGGAAAAATGTGAGTTCTCCCATTATGCTCATTTAAAATTCATGTTGTATGGTCTTAAGCAAATTTTTGACAAAGAAATTCATTAGTTGCACCAAAAATGATATCATCAACATATACTTGTAATATGAAAAAATCTTTACCTTTCACTTTAATAAAAAGAATAATATCAACCTCCCCCTATTGAAACCATTCTTAATCAAATATTTTGATAATCTTTCATACCAATCTCTAGAGCTTGTTTTAAACTATATAAAGTTTTTGTCAATCTTAACACATGATTTGGAAAGTGTGGAGTTTCAAAATCAATAGATTTTTCTACATATACCTTTTTATTTATGAAATCATTTAGAAAAACATTGTTGACATCCATTTGAAAAAAATTGAAATGCTTGAAGCATGCAAATGCTAGTAGCATCCTAATGGCTTCTAATGTAGCAACCTATGCATAAGTCTCATCATAATCTATTCTTTCTTCTTGGCTATATTCTTGAGCTACTAATCTAGCTTTGTTTTTAACAACATTGTCATTTTTATCCATTTTGTTTCTAAAAATCCATTTGGTGCATATAGTGGGATAAGTACTAAGTCCATACTTGGCTTCTTTTAAATTGGTTCAATTCATCTTGCATAGCCAATATCCAATAATAATCTCTTTAGCCTTTATTTATGTTCTTGGGTTCAATTTGTGAGAGAAAAGCTACATACTTACATACTTTATAAGAAGATACAGTTCTTAACCCTTGAGATGGATCACCAGTGATCTCATTATCTTTGACATACCTCCTTTCTTTAGGGAGATTAGGTCTTTGTTCAATTTGTTGTTCCTTAAAGAACTCATCATATTAGGTCTAATAGTTAAATATAATTCTTAAGTTTAAAAGAAACTTTTGTATGTTTTCCATGAGCACATTCATCATAAACCTTATCATTTTCAAACTTCAATTTTGGTAAGCCAACTACTAAATCATGTTGAAAAAGTTTTGTAATCAACTAAATGCTTGGATGTCCAAGTCTTCTATGCTATATCGAACTTTCATTTTTTTTTGAGCCATAAAATAAACTTTTTTAGAGGATAAGTCATCCAAGTGAACCATAGAAACATTTTCTTGGTGATGTCCAATAAAAATAAGTTTGTTAGTTTTGACGTCAATCACTTGACAACACATGAATTCAAAAATAACCTTAAGACTTTAATCACATAATTAAATAATACTAAGCAAGTTATATGTCCTTTAACAAGTAAGACATTTTCAACATTAGTAGAATAGACGTTACTAAGGGAACCAATTCCTTCAATTTGAACTTTGGAGTTGTCCCCAAATGTAACATCTTCTCCACTTTTAGGCTTTAAGTCTTTGAATTGTCTCTTGTTCTTGGTCATGTGTTTTGAGCATCCACTATCAAGGTACCATGGATTGTTTTTAATTGAATTTGCCTTGTAGCAATGCTCATCCACTTACAAGTATGTAATCAAACCTTTTTTTTTTATACCCAAATTTTCTTGGGTCTTTGAGTGTTAGTACTCATAATTCTTGTGCCTTTTGGACCCTATTTCATCTTGGTAATTTCATATTAAGATATGATAACTCTTTTTGGAATCTACACATTCCTAATGAGTTTACCTCTATAAGTGACTTTCTTTAAGGAATAATATTGCGTGGAATGAACCAATTTATGACAATATGCACATATACTAGATGCTTCAATTAAATCATTTGATTTAACAAGAAACTTCTTCAAGTGAGTTTTTTTGTCACTATTATTATATCCTAATCCATCTTTGTTAAAGAATGTTCTTTGAGTTTCAAGCATGTCATTTAGCTTTTCATGTCTTATATAGAATTTAAAAAAAACATTTTGTAAATTCACATTTTGCTTAGTCAAATCATTAGCAATGAATTTCAAAACCTCAATTTCCTTTTCCAATTCATTCTTTGCTTGAGTTAAGAGCTCATTTTCTACTTTCAATTTGGAAATCATTTTCCTATACTTCTTATACTTCATGTTCATTATTCCAAATTTTATGGCTAAATTATCAAAACTATCTTACAATTCATCAAATGTATATCAATTTAAATCATTGGAATTTGATGTTACCTTGGGTTCATCAAGAGCTATGAAACATAGGTTGGCCACCTCTTTTTCACTGGATTCATCATCGGAGATGTCATTATCACTTTAAATGGCAATCATTGCTTTTTTCTTTGGTTTTCTCACATTTTGCTTGTTCCACAAAGGGCAATTAAATTTGATATGGCTCGATTTCTTGCACTCATGGCAAACAATTTGATTTTTTTCTCTTCTACTAGGTTCACCCTAGATCATTTTCCTTTGTGGTCTTCTTTTATTTGAGAACTTATTCATTTTCATGAATTTCTTGAACTTATTTACAAAAATGGCCATTTCTTCATCTTTATCAACCTCATCTTATTCAATCTTTTCTTTTCTTTTTGACTAGTTTATTTGAGGGATATTCCAAATTTCTTGGTTGATTATTGTTCATGTTTGATCTTCATCTCTTAGGTTAGAAGAGAACTAATGAGTTCATCTAATGAGAGTGTACGAGGATCTTTTGACTTTTCAATGATTGTCACTTTTGCATCTTAACTCTTTGGGGGACTATTCAAGATTTTCTTCACCATCTCTACATTGGAATATTTTTGAAGAGCCTTCAATCTATTGATGATGTCAGGAAGTGATTTGACATCTCACCAATGGTTTCTTTTGATTTCATTTTGAAGAGTTCATAGTCATGAGAAAGCATGCCAATCTTGGTTTTCTTTACTTAATTTGTACTTTCATAAATGATTGCCAATTTGTCACAAATTTCCTTTGCATTTTCTCATAAGGATACTCCATTGCATTTGCTAAAACCCAATGCACAAAGTAGTGTATGCATTGCCTTAGTATTGAGTGGAGCCATCTTGAAATCATTTTGCATCCCATTTGCCTTTTTCTTTGATGACTTCACTATCTTTCACTTTTTTTTTGGGATGATAGGAACATTTACAATTATACTCTATACTTCATAGTCATTGGTTTAAATGAATAGTCTTATCCTAGTCTTTTTATATGAATAGTTGTCATTAACAAAAACAAAAGGTCTCGCAATGAATGACCTTCATTGCCAAGAGATGTGGCAACTGTTTCAATTACCATAAGCATATTTCTTATTGATTTTCACTTTGATTGAAGCTTGTTAATGGTTTCTCTCCATTCATCACAACATCATTTTGGGCCATTTGGATTATTCATAGGTTGTTAGACATACAAAATAAACTACTAGCTTTGATACCAATTGTTAACTCAAAGTATTAAACAAACCATGAGAGGGTGAATTGGTTAATTAAAAACTTTGGCAATTTGATTACCAAATTAAGCAATGATAAAAAAAAAATATGTATTTCTAAGCAAATAAAGGCAATACATATATAAGTAGCAAAATAACTTAAAAAGTAAATAAGTAGAGATAGAGAATCAAATATTAAAAATTATAGAGGTTCTATCTTTCCATAAAAGCACCTATGTCCTCTTCCTTAGCCTCACTTGCTAATGAGCTCAATCCACTATATAAAATGTTGAATATTACAACCAGCCCTTCAAAAGCTTGTACCATCAACAATATAACTCTCAAAGGTTAGACTGCCTCTCAAGCTTATAATCTTAAGTTTAGAGAAAAGTGTCTTGTAAACTTAAGAATTTCTCTAAGGTTGGTTGTTTGCTAATTTAAAGTATAAATAAAATATATGAATAATAATAAGAGAATTTGAATACAAGGTGGGAAGTTATACTATTTCACACTTCAATTTGATGTGCACTTAGTCTCCTATTTAAATAGTAGCCTTTTTTCCTTTCAAGCTTCTATCCCTTGAATCCACCTGAAAATCCCCTACCAAAAAAGATAAGTGTAATGGTAGGGACTAACCATACACCACCTCATAAGGGGTTATGTTGATAAAAGAAAGGTGATTGGTGTTGTACCACCACTATATTAAGGATAACCATTTTTTCCTTTTTGAGCATGATAAGTTTCTAGACATTTATTGACAACTTCTGCTTACCCATCAATTTGAGCATGATAAGTAATTGACAAATTGAAAGAGGTCCTATGTTGCCTAATTAGGTCTTGCCAAAATCTGCTCATAAATATCTTGTTTCTGTCAGACGTAATAGAATAAGGCATTCCATGGAGTTTGAATATATAATCCAAAAACA
This sequence comes from Durio zibethinus, assembly GCF_047325235.1. Classification (NCBI taxonomy): domain Eukaryota; kingdom Viridiplantae; phylum Streptophyta; class Magnoliopsida; order Malvales; family Malvaceae; genus Durio; species Durio zibethinus. The sequence continues at coordinate 14,743,492 of NC_143178.1, forward strand.
CTTATGCTATTGTCAAAGTAGTAAAACGGTGAAAAATGGCCACAAAGTGAGCATATTTGCTCACCCTATCCACTACCACAATTATAGTATCTTTACCATAAGACTTAGGTAAACCTTCAATAAAGTCCACATATATGTCATACCAAATTCTATTAGGTATAAGCAATGGCTATAAAAAACCTAGTAATGTTAAGTTATCATACTTACACTATTGACAAACATTACATTCTATATCGTTCTCTTTACATTTTTCCTAAGGCCTTTCCAATATAGAATAATAGCAATTCTATTGAAAGTGACATTGACCTCAGAATGTCCACCTGTAGGAATGCCATGGAAGTATTGTAAAACCTCGTGCCTCAAGGCCAATACCTTTCTAACTACTAACTTTCATTTTCTCTCTAGTTGATTTCCATGACAAGTATATTTGATAGGTGAGCTTGTACTGGATTGTAACTCTTTAATCAATTTCTTTAGTTTTTTATCCTACCTTCATAAGTATTGGATTTTAATCATCAAGTAAGTTCCCACAGTAGATAATGCCATTAATTAAGTTGCTTTAAATCAGTTTTTCTAGACAAAGCATCAACAATCATGTTAAAAGCCCTTTCTCTATAAATGACTTAATAATCATACCGTATCATTTTAGTTATCCATAATTGTTGTGCAAGAGCAATGGCTTGTTTGGTAAGTAAAAATTTTAGACTTTGGTGATCGATCTAGATAATAAAATGTCTCCTAAACAAGTATGCTTTCCTTTTCTTCATGGCTATAAGTGTTAAGAAAGTGGGGTTTAGCCCCGTGGATTTTTTTGACTATTCAAAGCCTATAGGCCTTGTGTTTTTTAGGCTTCCTTAAGAGAGCCCTACATAATAAAATGTGAAGGCTGATTTTTGGTGAAAAAAAGGGAGAAACAGAAGGTGCCAAAGAGAGAAAAAGCAAAGCTAGAAAATAGAGAGAAAAGAAAGGAGTGTTGGTTGAACAAAAGTCAATATGTGGTTCGATTGAGCTAAAATTTTATTAGCAAGTTTATGATTTAGAGTTTCACATTTTGAACAATGAAGATTGGGTTTAAAGCTCTCTAGGAACAAATCCAAGGTATATTTGTTAAATTACCACTTTGGTGAGTTTTTTTAATTGTCTCTTTCTAGTTGATGGTTAGCTCTAGTTTTAGCTAGAGAAGAACTTGTATATCCATTTTTTGATAGTAGAGATTTTTTTAGTGGTTTATGATTTTTACCTCTATACTGGAGGGTTTTTCACATAAATTTTGATGTGCTTTATTTTTTTTACATTTTTTATTATTGCTATGGGTTTATTACGATATATTGCTTTTTCATTGTTGTGTTTATTGCTTCAGTTCCAATAAGTGGTATCAAAATAAGGGTTATTTTGAGATATTGATACAGAAGCAGCCCAAGATAGAAGTAAATTCTATTTGAGATCATGAAAGGTGATATAGGTTCTATGATATAATTGATAGTATCAAATTATTTAATTTAGAAGCTTCTAATGGAAGATCATTCGTAGTGCAAAGATTTGTATGAGTCGGTATTGGATGATTTAGCTAAACCAACAAATATGAAAAATTAAAGCTAAAAGAAGTTAGGCAAAAAGACACTGGCTACAATAAAATAATAGATTGATATCAGTGTGTTTCATCATGTAATGGAGGAGACAGATGTCCACACTATTTAAGAAAAATTAGCAGCATTGTATGAGAGAAAAATAGGTATGAATAAAATTATGCTTATTAAAAAGCTTGCAAATTTACAGTAGAAGGATGGACGATTGATTACAAAGCACTTGAGTGATTTTTAAGATATATTTAATTGGATAACTACTATAGAGCTTAAGATGGATAATGAAATGAAAGTGTTATTTCTTTTTGGTTCATTGCTAGACAACTAAAATACTCTAGTTGTGACTGTTCTTAATTTAGCTCTTAATTACAAGGTGACATTAAAGATGGTAAGGGATAATATGCTTAATAAAGAAGCAAGGCGAAAAGATTCAGACCCTGAAAATCAAGCTTTGGTCATAAAAAATAGGGGTAGAAATATTGACAGAAGTCAAAACTCAAGAGCCATAGTAAGTCTAAACATAGATCCAAGACCAGAGATAAAGTGAAGTGTTTCCATTGTGGTAAAATAGGTCATAAAATGATACTACAAAATCTTGAAGCAAGAGCGAAAATATGAGAAAGGCAAGAGTTCAGATGATGGCAATGTTACAACAGTGAGTTTAGATATTGATTCAATTACTTTATTTTGTACACATGGTGATTGTAATCGTGTTGGTGATACCTACATTGAGTGGATAGTTGACACAAGAGTGGCATATTATTGTGTTGTTAAGAGGGAGTTGTTTATAACTTACAAAATAAAAGACTTTGGTTGCACCAAGATGGGAAACAAGAGTGTGTCATAGATTGTTAAAATTAGTGATATTGTTGTACAAATTAGTATGGGTTGTATGTTAGCTTTGAGGGATGTCAGACACATTCCAGATATAAGAATGAACTTACTTGCTATTAATGTCCTGATAAGGAAATATATGAGAGTCGACAAAAAAATGAGTAATGGAAGCTTCTCAAAGGATCTATGATAGTTACAAGGGAAAAAACTATATTGCATAATATATAAAACATAGATGCAATTTAATGGCAACTAGATAAATATAGTTGAAGATGATGCTTCAATAAACTTATGACACAAAAGGCTGGCATACATGAATGAGAAGGGATTACAGGTTTTGGCAAGACAGTCTTTCATTCTTTTGACCAAAAGTATGTCTCTCGATTCATGTGATCATTGTTTCTTGGGTAAACATCATAAGAGTTCTCTAGATTAGAATTGATTTATTTTAATGTATGTGGTCCCATTGAGGTTGAGTCATTAGGAGGTAGCAAATATTTTGTTACTTTTATTAATGATGCTTCACGTAAGACTTAGATGTATATGTTGAAAAATAAAAGCCAGGTGTTGCAGTATTTTCAAAATTTTCATGCCATGGTGGGAAGGATGATAAGGCTGCCCTTAAAGTGTATTTGAACTAATAATGGTGAGGAATACACATTCAAAGACTTTGAAGAGTACTGTTTAAAGCATGGGATCAGGTATGAGATGACAGAACTTAGAACACTATAGTATAATGATGTAATTAAAAGGATGAATAACACCATTATAGAAAAAGTCAGATGTATGTTGAGGATGATAAAATTACCAAAGCCATTCTAAGGTGAAGCAGTCAACACAGTTGTTATTTGTTTAATAGATCACCATCAGTTCTTTTAGGCTTTGACATTTCGAAAAAAGTGTGGACAGGGAAAAATGCTTCATACTCTCACTTGAAAGTTTTCGGGTATAAAGTATTCATGCATGTGCCAAAAGAGCAAAGGTTAAAGCTTGACGGTAAAGCTATATAATGTGTGTTTATTGGATATGGTGATAAAAAATTTAGCTACAAAGTAGGGATCCGGTGAAAAGAAAGATAGTCAGAAGCAAAGATGTGGTTTTCCATGAAAAGAAACCATAACAGACCTTGAGAAAAATGAGAAAACTACACGGGTTACTGTTGATTGTATTGCTTTAACACTGCAGAGGTTCTACAGGAAAGAGCTATAAATGGTGGAAATGAGCAAGAAATAGAACTTGGGGATGTGAATGAGCCAACCACAGTTAGTGAAAAGCCAGATGCAATCAATTTTAAGTAGAGGGAGCAATCTTCTCTAACTGAAAGTGTTAAACAGGGGTAGCTACCTTCAGCATTAGGTGGTGTAAAGTTTTAGCCTAAGAGATCTAACAGAGAGCACAAACCATCTACTAGGTATCCAAGTTTATATTTTATATTAGTTACTGGTGAGGGAGAGCCAAAGAACTTCTAAGATATGCAGCTACTTTGGATAGAGAGCACTGGTTAAAAGGAATAAAAGAAGAGATGGAGTCATTACAAAAAAATGATACTTATGATCTTGTTAAACTTTCAAAATGAAGGAGGCCATTGAAAAAAAAATAAATGTTCAAGTTGAAAAAGGATGGAGACAAGCTAGTGAGGTAGAAAATGCAATTGGTGGTGAAAGGTTTTTCTTAGAAATCAGGCATCGATTTTGATGAGATCTTCTCTCTAGTTTTGAGATAAGTTCATTCAAGTGGTACTGTGATTAGCAGCTAGTTTGAATCTTGAGCTTGAGCAACTTGATGTTAAGATTACATTCTTGTATGGTGATTTATAGGAGGACATTTATATGAATCAACCTAAGGGTTTTAAAGTGAAAAGGAAAGAGCACTTAGTTTGTAAATTGAAGAAAAACTTATATGGCTTGAAACAAGCTCCATAATAATGGTACAAAAAGTTTGATTCTTTTTCGATGAGCCATAGCTATAAAAAAATGACAGCGGTTCCTTATGAGTATGTGAGAAAATTCTCTGATGGTAACTTTATTATTCTCTTATTATATGTTAAATGATATGTTGATTGTGGGACAAGATGCTGGTATGGTTCACAGGTTGAAAGAACAGTTATTTAAGTCCTTTGACATGAAGGATTTAGGTCCGGCAAAGTAGATTCTTGGTATAGACATTATCTGAGATAAGAGAACTGGAAAGTTATGGTTGTCAGAGAAAAAATATGTTGAACAGGTGCTTAGTTGATTTACCATGCAATATGCTAAATCAGTTGGCAGTCCACTTGTCAACCATTTTCATCTGAGTAAGAAATTTTGTTTAGTGACTAAAGAAGAGCAATTAGCTATGTCTAGTATTCCTTATTCTTTTGTAGTCGATTCTTTGATGTATCTTATGGTTTATACATAGCCTGACATTGCTCATGCTGTTGGTGTAGTGAGCAGATTTCTTTCTAATCTAGGAAAAGTTCATTGGAAAGCAGTGAAATAGATTTTCAGATATTTGAGGTGCACTTCAAAAATGTGCTTGAGTTATAGAATTTCATAACCAATTCTAAAATGGTTTATTGATATTTATATGGCAAATGATCTTGATGGTAGGAAATCTAATTCAGGATATTTGTTTACTTTTGCAGGAGAAGTTGTGTCTTGGCTGTTTAAGTTATAGAAGTATATTGCTTTGTCAACTACAGAGGCTGGGTATATTGCAGCAACTAAAGTAGGTAAAGAAATGTTTTGGATGAAACATTTTCTTCTTGAATTAGGGTTGAATTAGAAAAAGTATGTGGTGTTTTGTGATAATCAGAGTGCTTTAGATTTGAGTAAGAATGCCATGTACCATTCTAGAATAAAGCATATTGATGTTAGATATTAATGGTTACATTCAGTGATTAAGGAATAACAAATGCTGTTAAAGAAATCCATACTAATGAGAATTTAGTAGATATGTTGACTAAGACACTTTCTAAGGATAAGCTTGAGTTTTGTAGTAACTTGGTCAAAATGGCTTTCTTGGCCAAGATAAATTCTAAATAAAACTGTTATAGTGATGAATCTTCTTCTAACGGGACTAAAAGGAGAGATTGTTAGGAAAGTGGGGTTAACCCTATGGGTTTTTTTACTATTTAAAAGCCATGGCCCTTGTATTTTTTAGGCTTCTTTAAGAGAGCCCTACATAATAAAAGGCGAAGGCTGGTTTTTGATGAAAAAAAGGAAGAGAAATATAAGAGGCACTAAAGAGAGAAAAAGTAAAGCTAGAAAATAGAAAGAAAAAAGAGAAGAGAGAGTCGATTGAATGAAAGTCATTCCGTTATCCGATTAAGCTGAAATTTTATCAATAGGTTTATGATTCGAAGTTCTACATTTTGAATTGTAAAGATTGGGTTTGAAGCTCTTTAGGAACAAATCCAAGGTGTATTTGTTGAGTCATCTATTTGGTGAGACTTCTCCAATTGTCTCTTTCTAGTTGTTGATTGGCTCTAGTTTTAGTTAGAAAAGAACTTTGTATATCTATTATTTGATAGTAGAGATTTTTTTGGTAGTCCATGGTTTTTTCCTCTACACTGAAGGATTTTTCACATAAATTTTAATGTGCTTTACTTTTCCTATGTTTTTTATTATTGATTGTTGTCTATTCTATGGGTTTATTGTGATATGTTGCTTCTGCATTATTGTGTTTATTGCTTCAAGCCCAACAATAAGAACAACTATTATTTCCTTTTCATTTATAAAAAAAATTTGATGTTCTGAGATAATGCCTTGCTAAAATATGCTATAGGCTTGCCTTCTTAGGTTAATACATCTCTTACAACAATCTTTGAGGCATCAATTTATGCTATAAAATTCTTATTAAAGTTTAAAAGAGCTAACACAGAGGCAGTAATCATAGCAATCTACAATTTTTTAAAACAATCCAAGTCTCCCTTATTCCATCTAAACTCATCCTTCTGAAGCAACTCTATTAATGGCTTTGCTAGTGTACAATACCCCTTGATAAATCTTCATAAATAACTAGTAAGCCTCAAAACCCTCTAAACTCCTTGATAGTTTAAGGTTGAGCCCAATCCATAATAATCAAGACATTTTACTTGTCTATTTCAACTCCTTTAACAAATATGATATGCCCTAAGTATTCAACTTTTTTGGCGTAAAGAATACATTTACTTTTTTTGAGAAATAAACTGTTGGATTTAAGGATCTAAAGACCTTTCTCAAGTGTTCTAAGTGGCTAGACATATCCATAGAGTATATAACGATATCATGAAAAAGAAAACAAAGACAAATTTCTTCAAATACATCTTGAATAAGAAATTCATGAGACTTTGAAAGGTTATAAGGGCATTGGTGAGCCTAAAAGGCATGACTAGGAATTCATAGTGGCCATCATGAGTCCTAAGGCATCTTATTTATGCCTACCTTGTTTATTCAAATATGATGACAACTTGACCTTAAATTGAGCTTAGAAAAGGTTTTAGCCTCATTCAACTTTTCCAATCACTCTTCCATTAAAGGTTTAGGAATTTATCATTAATGGTAAGCTGATTCAATTGTCTATAGTCAACATAAAATCTCCAAGACCCATCAACTTTTAACCATAACAATAGGAGAATTAAAGGAGCTATAGCTGGGCCTTATGATGCTAGAATCCAATATCTCATTCATCATTTTTTCAATCTCATTTTTTGTACAACTGAATACTTTTAAGGTTTAATCTTAACAATCTGAGTTTCATCTATTAGAGGAATTTTGTGATTTTGGCTTTTGCTTAGAGGTAGGAGTTTTAGGGTTGCCAACAACTCATCATACTCTTACAACAACTATTTAAGCTCACTGTGTTTATCATTCTAGATGCCTATAGCCTTACTTATAATATACAACTGAAAGAAATTGCTTATAGTGAGCATTAATGCACAAGGTTAAGAACCCTTGCTACTAATAAGTGAATGTAGCTTAACTGTTTGTTTGCCATTGACTATATCCAAGATAACAAGCTGTATACCTTTGAGTGTTCTCCATTTACCCTAGTGTTGAATCTAAATAGTCAGGACAGTAAATCTTATACTGTGGGTCCTAAAGTCTTAAGCTATTATATTCTTAAGACAATGTCACATCTATTTAAGGATAGAGCCATGAAGTTAGCTGTGAACATTGATTATGATACTGCTCACTGTAGTCCTTGACATATCCTAATAGTTTTCACACTTTCACTATTAGCTATAATGATCCTTATCTGAAATTTTTTTATAATATATAGATCCAATGTCTTAGCCTTGATAATGTCTAAAAAGTTATAAGTACTACCAAAGTTCACCAACATGATTAAATTCTAATTCTTAACTACTCCATCTATTCTCATAGTTTGAAACCCTGATGTACCTTGTATTGCATATAATGAAAAGAGTGGCCATTCATTCTTTTTTTTTTAGCCAACAACATTTTAAGGTTGTCTATACAACTTGAGAATTCTTCCCCCTGACCATCATCTTTACAATTCTCAATATATAGCTAATATAGCTAGAATCGCATACACTTATGGCCTACTGTGCACTTGCTCCCATACTAATAACATAGTCTCTTTTTCATCTTTTCCTCTATTTCAGCTAGGCTGGGTTTTTTTGTGAAGTTCTTTGGTTCATTGGCATTAGTGTGGGGAAGGCTTGGTTTGGAAAATTATTGGTTAAGATTTTTTTTTGTACTTAAGGGTGCTATGTTAAAGTTAGGTGGTGCTTTTGGTGTTAGTAGTAGAGGTGGTAAAGCATTGGATTTTGTGTGGGTGCTACAAATGGTTGAGTGGTAAATGGTAATAGCTAGTTTGGGGTAAGTAAGGTTTCTTTTAGTGTTAGGATGAATGATAGACTCAACCAGTTTAGCTAAGTATAAAACTTGATTTAAGGTGGTTTGTCTATATAGTTTAAAGGACTGTGAAATGTCAAGTTTAAGGTTATTGATAAAAATGCTCAAAGCATAAGAATTAGTCAATTGAAGCAGATTCAATATGCCAATGAAATCTTCATAAAATTATTTAATAGATGTGGTTTGCTTTAACTCCACAACTCAACCATAAGATCTTCATACACTTCAAAAGCAAATCTAACCTTTATCTCTTTAATATAACCTATTCAACTTAACTATTTAAACCATCATGAAGATTTAATATAGTATTGATGCCATTGTGATGCCATCCCTTCAAGGTTCAGCATAACCACCCTTATTTTAGAAATCTCATAAACCCTTTTAGCTTCGAAATATTGCTCAAGCTTCATAAACTAGTGCTTAAAATCATCTCTATCAAATTTTAGATAGTTTAGTTTAATGATCTTAGATGACTATAGAAAGAAATACTTGGCTTAAGATGCTGGGAAGGAGGTGTTCAAGATTTTCTCACCATAAGAAGGTTATAAAGTGTTGTTGGCTATCAGGAGTACCACAAGTGTACGGGCCGCACAAATAATATAGATTGGAAGTATTTCAAGTTATTGTCTCTTCAGGGATTGGGTTTCTAGTCTATGGTGAATTGTTGAAATTGAACTTGTAAGATATATTTGGAATGAGGGGAAATTTTTGTTTAATTAAACTAAATTAATAAAATTAAACCTACAATAACAATTAATTAAACCTAAAAAATATCAAATGAAACTTTAACCCAAATTACTAAAAAGTTAAGGAAAAACAAAATAAACATGATATTTTTGGGCTATGACATACACAAATACATGAAATTATAAATCTAAATTATCATGCAAATTAACAACAATTAAAATCAAATAAACATGTAAATGAAGCTTAAATTGACTAACAAACAAGCATACATGCAAGCATAATTGGAAAGGCAAGTTAAAGGCACAAATTAAAGACCAAATTTAGCAATTTTAGGGGTTGGAACAGAACCTGGACTAGGAGAAAAAATTAGCCCCTAAAACCTACCAAAAAGACAAAATGCAAAATCAAACATTTTAGAAATAAATCCTCAATGGACATAGACATTACCCTACCATGTAAGACCTAAATTTAGATGATTTAAACATGAAAATGACCTAAAATATATCATTTACCTACTGCATGAAGATTTAAAAACTTATTCTAATTAAAAATTAAAAATGAAAAATGAAAGATTGAATTCCAAGTAGGCATTTCATCAAACACTTAAAATAGTAACACGTAAACAACTAAAAAACAATGCAACCTAACCTATATGGCAACAAATGACATAAACAAGACTTGAATAATAACCTAAAAATGAACTTTTCTAAGGTTGGAAACATCCAACACAGAACTACACATCACCTAAAAAGAAAAATAATAAAATAAAACATAATGGACCACCAAGTAAAACTATAAGCTATAATACAGGAAAAATATCATGAGATGCATGGCAATATTAAAACAAACATTATGAAATTAAATTAGACTTAAAATACAACAAAAAAAATCTATAAGAACCAATGCCTAAAAATTGAACAAAATGGGGACAAAAATAGTGTTGAAAATGTATCATGATAAATGAGAACAACATGGACGTTTTGGCCTAAATGCTAGCATAACTCAAGATACGTGGATGATATTCTCAATCTAAAGCCATATCTTGAAAATAGACTTAAAAAAAACAAAAATTGCACAAGTGAGCATGCCCAAAAATCGAACAGAAATGGGTGAAAAACTAGGTTGAAGGCAATGCATGAAAACTAAACAACAAGATGAGCTAAAATAGAGTTAGCCATCTAGGGCCCTTTAGATGATTTCTTAAACTCAAGGTCACTCTAGGCCTTCATCCTCAACCCAAATCCAAGCTCAAACAACATGAAAATGACAAAAACTTAAAGAGAAACCAAACTGGACATAGTGGAAAAAGAACAACAAAGCGGTCTTGGAAACAAGGTAGCTAAAGTATGAAATTTCATTAACTTAAGAGTAACCAAAGTGTTTGAAATTTAAAATAGAGCTTCAGACATGAAAGATAACTTAAAGAAAAGTAAATTAGCTAAGAAAATAACTAAGAAACAAAGCTAAAATAAAAAGAAAAGGCTAAAAGAGCTCAACTATCCATGGTTATTGTTTGCTTGAGCAGTTTTTACACCAAAAAAAGAAAAAACCCCAAAAAAATACAAAATGTCTCCCTCTTTTATAGCCCTAAAAATGTTCCCTTTAAGGGTCAAAACTCGGTTAATTTTTTAACTAATCAATGGCTTTTAGTCATAAAACTTAGCCCTCAAAATCCTAACCAATGTAGGGACTATTCAAAGTTGAAAAAAAAAATACAAAGCTCTTTTATCCATGTCATTTGTCCATCATGTGAGCTTCCAAGTATGGTCCAATGAAAAGGTCCTAATTTGCCATATGTGAGGTATGTTGGCAGCCATCGAAACTCAGCAAAGACCAATTTTTGAAGTTTTTCAAGCTCTCAAACTGTAACTTCTTAAAAATTGGTAACAATGGGAAATGCTTATGCACCACATTCCCATTTTCATGCATTCTACCTTCTTTTCATGTGCCATTACAATTCAAATTTATTCCTCATTTTCATGCTCATGTGCCTTCTAATTTTGCAGTAATAACCTTTTCAAAATCCTAAAAATCAAAAGCAACATAGAAGAATAAATCTGGTAACATTAGGAAATAATTGACAGTCTATAGTTTGCTCTTTTTTGCATGTTTTTGTATGGATCCTTGTGCACTCTTGTTATCCAATGGGAAAGAAAGAAAATTTTGAGTTATCTTTGCATAGTTAGCCCCAAAATTTTCCCCAAAACCATGACATACAAGTGTCATTTTTTGAAAAAGACTCGTCACATTTTCGGCTTATTTTATCTTTTTCTAGTTGCAGTTGCATTTTCTTCATTTTATACACTAATGGCATGGTAAAAAATGATGAAGTCAGCACTCAATCAAGCAAATTGTGCATGTCAAAATGAAAAATCTTAGAGTTTAACCCATGACAACAAGTAGCAGTGTACCAGTTAGGTTTTGCTTTTCAAAAACTCTTATCCACACAAGTCGTCAAAACAACATCATCATCATCAGACATGATGGTAGCAGTATCACTCTTTTCTTCATCTGATTTCTTCTTATTATTCGCCTTTTTGAAAGCAACCATATCCCTTCTCAACTTCTTGTAGTGTATTTGGATATGTCCTTTTTCACCATAATAATAACATTCTATATCACTGTAATCTTTGTCTCTTGACTTGGATCTCCCTCTTGATCCATCAATTCTTTTTTGAGTCCTCCCTTGATCAAAACCCTCTACAGCTAGTGTACTCTCCCCAGGTGATGAGTTCTGAGCTCCCATAAACCTTTCGTTCTCATGCAACAAGGTAATCACATCATCCAACTTCAAAGTAGACCTACCCATCAACAAAGTCTGAACTAAGGGCCTATAAGACTTGGGCAGATGATATCAAAATTAAAGTCTTCTCTCCATCTTTTAACTCATCAATAGAAATTGCCAACAATTGAGAAACTAATATATTAAACTTATTCAGGTGATTATGAAGACTCATATCTTTTTCTATTTTCAGAGAATACAGATCCATCTTCAAACATAATCTGTTAGTCAATGACTTCGATGCATAAATACCTTTACACTTATCCTACAAACTCTTCAGAGTACACTCAACACACTATATTTTATCTCTGGAGTTAGTGCCAATCTAATAGTACTAATAGCTTTCTTTTTAATTCTATTCCAATTACCATTAGACATTCCTTTAGGCTTATTGCTCTCTAATGCTTGATTCAACCTTTGTTGTACTAACAGATCTTGAATCGTATTTTGCCATAACATAAAATTACTCTTTCCATCAAATAACAAAATCTTAAACTTAGGTATAGGCATACTAAACATACCTTCTTCAGACATCTTGAATCTCTTAAGCCCACGAACCTTAAACCTCGAACCTCGCTTTGATACCACTTGTTGGGAAATCAACATGCACAGGTAGCATACACGCACAAAATAGCAAGCTTAGATAAAAAAATAAGAACACACATAAATATGTTTGTTTTGGCCCAACTCAAAATAGCCTACTCCAAACCTAATCCACTAACAAATAAATCTTTACAACTATGAGACTTTTAGAATGAGAAAAGTCTCCAAAAACTCCTTACTCAAAACTTAACCCAAAATCCAATTACACCCTTTTAATAGCGTACTCACCTAGCAATTCTCTTGGTGTCTAACTCTCTAGGACTACCAAACCAAAATCAAAACATCTTATTTATAAGGGTGAAACCTCTTATACCTTTACTAAACTCTCGATGTAAGATACAAGACAAACTCAAAACTCTTATAACTTTCGATATGGGATTATGAGATTCAAGGCAAATCCTAATAGACAGCACCCTTAATTAGAAATCATAGCTTTATTAAACAACTCCATGTCTCTAAATCCTATACCACCCTAATTTTTTGCATGCACATCTTTTTCTAGGCCATCCAGCGGATCCCTTCTTTCTCCTATGATTACCACCATTAATATTTGCTTATGATCATGCTAATCTCACAACATAATCCTCTCGAGAACATGAAACAAGACATTATGTATAAGAACATCGATTGTAGCACTAATTTTATAAATACCTCTTTTCAACCCCCTATGATACCCATCTATAACTTTACTGTCTAATTCTCTTGTCCATTTTTTTTTCATATTCCTTTGAACGCTCTCTTCTTTCTTGTACCTATGAACATTGGAAGTCCAAGATATTTTTTTTATTTGATGTCATTTGTACAACAAAAATGTTCTTGGTTATTTCTACTGCATCATCACCAGTGTTTTTATTAAAAATTAATCTCGATTTGTCATAATTGATCTGCTGCCTTGAACCTTCTTCATATAACTTTACCAAGTCTTTCACATATTTGTATTCCTCTTGATTAGCTTTAAAGAAAAACAAACTATCATCTGCAAAAAAGTAAGTGCATTCACAGGCCTTAGACACTTGCTCATACACAATGTAACAAGCCATTTTATTGATACTTAGACAAAAATGCTGATAATCCCTTTGCACATATCAAGAATAAGTAAGGTGAAAAGGGGTTCCCCTTATCAAAGATCGCTTCCTGGAAAAATTATGTTAGTCACATGTCCATTAATAACCACTTTTTAAGTGACAGATATAATGCAACTCATTACAATCGATCTCTATCTAGCATTGAAACCTAATTTTCCCACAATGTCATGGAGACAATGCCATTCCACCTATTTATAAACTTTGCTCATGTTTGATTTAAGGGCTACCCATCCATCCCTACCCTTCCTATTCCATTTCATACTATGCAAAAGCTCATACGCAATGATGGCATTATCTGAAATCAAACGACCTAGGACAAATGCACTTTGGTGTTCACTAATATAGACAAGCATAACTTTTTCATCCTATTAACTAATGTCTTGGCAATAATTTTATAAAGATCATTACATAAATTGATTGGTCAATATTGGGACATTCTCCTAGGGTTGCTAATTTAAAGGATGAGCACAATATAAGTGTCATTAATATCATCCAACCTACCATTCCCATTAACACATGTAAACAAAATTTAATAACATCTGGTCCTATGATATGCCAATACTTTCTAATCAAACCAACCAGACATACCATCCAGTCTAGGAGTTTTATTTAGGGTAATTTGTTTAACAGTTTCATAGACCTTTTTAGGTGTGAACTTTAATAAGAAATATTGTTCATCTCATTTCTGATGCAAAGAGATATTGCTTCCAAGATTTAAGCTAGGTCAGGTGGTCCTTGTGATTTGAACAAATTATTAAAATAACTTATCGCTTGTTTAGACATCCTTAACTCCCTCTTATGCCAAAACTCATCTTTATCCTCTACACCTTGAATTCTATTTACTTTTATTCTCTGGGATGCCTAGGCATGAAAGAATCTTGTGTTGCTATTCCTATCCTTGAGCCATCTAACCCAAGCTCTTTACTTCCAGAATAATTCCTCTTCTTTCAATAAATTGTTTAAACATGATTTAAGCTCATTCTCCTTTAGCAGCCCTGCTTCATTCATCATTTGTTGTTGCAGTTCTTGGATTTCATTTTTTGTTTGCTCTATTTTACTCCGCATGCCATAAAATTTTTCTTTGCTCCAACCACTAAGTTTGTCACGTGTCTCCTACAGCTTTGTTGACAAATTCCTACTTGTCCTGTCTACCCAACACTATGTTGTAACATATCAGTCCGAAAACTCGATTGTTATATATAAAAATTTAAAAATTATGAAAAATACAATGAGTCACCACCAATTTTTTTTTAGGGTGCGATTGGCTACCTAAAAATTTTATTTATTTAATAAAACAATAAAATGGATTTAAAGTTTTTATTAAAAAGATTATTTTAGTTTGCGAAAATAATATCGGGTTCAAGAGTCAGTTACATGTGGGGATGGATTAACACCCCCACTATGCCCACAAAATTCGTACCAATTAATTATGCTCTATTTGTAATTTTGGACAAAATGGTTTTTTATGTAAAATTTAATTAATTCCCTTTGTTTGTAAGAAATAAAATTAGAAAAAAAATCTTTATTTAGGAATATTATGAAAATCTTCAAATTAAAACAATATCTTTAAAGTTTCCAATATAAAGGTAGAATTCAAAAATAGTTTTTCTATTCAAGATTTACCATAGCATTCCTTCTAAAAATAATAAAATAACATTCTTTGTAAATGATAATTATTGATAACTCTTCAACATCTAGATAGAGTATCAATCCATTATATTTCATAGAATTTATTTTAAATTTATTTATTCAAAACTAAAAATTTTAAGAAAAAAAACCTTTTATGTAGCAAAAATGAAATATAATTAATATTGAATATCCACAACTAGAGCAAACATATATATATGCATTATAAATGAATACATTAATTTTAAAACAGAACCTATGCAAATGATGATTAAAAACAAATTTAAGAAGCGGTTTTAAATATAAAGAGACCACTTGGACTCTCCAACATCTAGGCAGAGTTTGGATGAAAATTTTTATATTTAAAATCTCATCCTATTATTTTGTCATTACACTTGTTAATTTAACAAATTTATTTTAAGTTGCAAAAATATAAGAAATTCTTAATGAAATAAAATTTCTTAAATACCTTAACATCTAGGCAGCATTCAGAAACAGATTACTTCATAAAAGGTTTTCATGCAAATCCTTAGAAATTTAAAACGAATTTGGGGTTTTGGGTACATTTGGGTTTAAATTTTAAGAATTTATGAACCTTTCTAAAAGTCTCCAACATCTAGACAGACTTTCATAGCAAGCTCGTTTTCATAATTCATTTTTTCTTTTGATAATTTTATACCAATGCAGCACAAAATGAAGTAATTATCCATAGGAAGGCTAAAAAAAAATGGAACAACCAATTTAATCAAAAAACATTTTATATTTTATTCCTATTTTTTTTTACCATTTTTTCTAAAAATTAAAAGTGAAATAAATTTACTAGTTATTTGATTTTACTTATGATAATTTTTACCTTATATTTTAAATTCTAATTTAATTTAACTCAACTTTTTTTTTTAATTTTTGATTGGTTTTTTCAAGTTCCCAACATCTAAGCAGAATTAATTTTTTTTTTAAACACGATTTTGAATTCCCTCTAACACTTAGATAAGGTTTTCAAAAATAATTTATTTTGTATAAAAATTATTTAATAATCTTATCCTATTAGCAAAAATTAAATATATAAATATAATATTCATGCAAGCATACATAATTTTTAATTCCTAACATGCATTTTTCTATAAATTAAGTAAACGGTAAGTAAAAATGTACAAAATGTTTAAAATTTTAAAATTTTAAAAGATAAATTTTTACCCAACAAATCTTTCACATTGCAACCCAAAATATAAGTCCACAAGCCCAGGTGAGTGGGGGATCTAGTTAGTCTCTGTTCTAATAGGCAGGTAGGTCTAGGTTAGTCATTCGGGTTGGTTTAGGTTTTGGTCCATCAAGTAGGATCTAAATCGAATTCAAGTCCACCCAATTTAGTCTTTTTTTTTGGGCTATACAATTTAAGTTTTTTTTATTCATTTCCCTCTTCTTTAAAAAAAAAAAAAAACTCTCTAACTCTTTAAAAGAAAGAGAAGATCTCACAGCCCCTAGTTTCAGGTGAAGTGCCACCGCTACTGCCGCCACTTTGTCGCTAGTGCTACCAATGGCTTATGGTTTTTTTGCTCCCAAATTTCAATCGTAGCCTCTCCTTAACGTTTTCGTTACAAATCCAAGCTTAGTTTTCCACAAAACAGCTTTAAAAACCTAGGCCTAAGACAAAAAACCAAAACTTTAAACCCCATTTAGCCTCTATCTACTGTCTAATCCTTTTCAATTTTCATATGTTGTGTTTCTTTCCTTCTTCTCCCTTTCCATTATCGCCAATTGCCCACAAAAAAGCCATTGTCGTTTATGTTTCCTCTGTCACCTTTCTTTCTTTATTTTTTGTTTGAAATTTTTTTTCCTATTGGATTTTTTTTTTACCTTTTTATAAGGCTACTTGGCACTGCTAGGTTCTTTTTGCCTAGGCTTGGTTGTGAGAAGGTTTTGAATATGGTGGTGGTGGGTTTTGATATTAAGCTATAAGCTCAAGGAAGGGTTGTCAATGATGGTAGTGTGATGGTGTCTTAGTGTTTGGTTGCTTGTGGTGCTATTGATTTGGGAGTCTATAGGTTTCAGCTAGTCGGTAGGCATTTAGGATGATTGGTAGCTGTAGCTCATGTAATATTTTGTTGGTGGAGTTAGTTGCAGTGGATTGTAGAAATAAAGGCCAAATGTGAGTGGAATGTTGATGGTGACGAAATTGGTGTTAGGGTAGTCATTGGTACTGGGCATGCTGAGTGTTGGGTTCTGGAAGCCAAAGGCTAGGAGCATGCATGAAGCCTTGGTAGCCAAGGATTGTAGGAGTAGGTACTAAAGGGCTAAGTGTTCGAAAGCATAATGGTTTTGGTATCGCATAGGCTGAGGTCATAGGTGCATAGGTGCAAGTGTTATGGTGTATTTGGGTGTGTGGAGGTGTTGATTTTAAAAGGCTTAGGATCGAGCTAGGGTTAGTACTAGAGCCAATCTCTTTTGCTGGGATTGTGAAATGTCCTGAAGATGGGTTGATAAAAGAGGTGGGATGTTTCAATGGAGCTTCTTATGTGTTCCTTTTTTCTGATGGGTGCTAGCCTCCTCCCTTGGTTTTTAATCTAACCATTTGTAATTAGTCCAAAACTTTTAGAATCATAGGGTGATAAAGCATGGCACTTGGTAGTATAGGGTAATGGAGCAGGGTGTTGGGGTTGGCTTATTGTGTGTAATGGCTACACAAAATTGGTAGTGGTCGCCTGCCACTCATTGTATTTTTTGTTGTTTTTTCCTCTTTTTCATAATTTATTTATTTTTTGTAAATTAACTTTCGTATTTAATTTTTATCTTATATATTTTTTAATTAATTGAAATAATAATAATTTGATTAATTAATTATTTTTTCATATATATTTTATAATTTTTTAATTAATAAAATTAAATTCAAAATAAGTTCAAACAAATTTAATTTAATTTAATTTAACGCTTAAATCGACTCAAATAAAAACATGAAAATCAAGCCTAAAAGATTGAATAAATTTGAATTAACTTGGATAAAATTAAGTGTCTACAGTTGCCCTTCTTTGCACATTACTAAGAATCAGGAATAAGGCAAAGACATAGACAACAATTTTGTTTGAAATAAAGGTTCAAAAATTTTCTAAAGTTTTTCCCTTCTTTTTTTTTCTTCTTTTCTATTTTCCTTGATTTTTTGTTTTTTGTTTTTTTTTTCAATTTTTTTAACTAATAAACTTGACAATTTAAAGACTCTTTTAAATAAAAACCCAATAACTTTTGGAAATAAAAAAAGAGATAATGCACAGAGGTCTTACAAATCTCGAAATAAAAATAGATTCAGCTCGAAAGATTTACAAATCCTGTTTGGAAGACTCAGAGATTATGCTCGAAGGTCTTAGAGATTATGCGTAAAGGTCATACAAATCTTAAAATCTTCGAATGCTCCTCATATATTAGAGGTGTTGAAACTTTAAAATTTTAAAATGATTTGCTCGTAGGTTTTAAGGATTTCAAAATCTTTGAATGGTCCTTATACATTAAAGGCGTTGAAACTTTGAAATCTTAAAATGTTTTGCCTGAAGGTCTTAAAGATTATGCCTAAAGGTCTTAAGGATTTCAAAATCTTTGAATGCTAATCATACATTAGAGGAATTGAAACTTTAAAAAGTTTTGCTCGGAGGTTGTAAGGATTTCAAAATCTTTGAATGCTCATCATACATTATCAGCTCAAATAAAAACATGCAAATCAAGCCTAAAAGATTAAACAGATTCAAATTAACTTGGATAAAATTGAGTGTCTACAGTTGCCCTTCTTTGCACATTACTAAGAATCAGGAATAAGGCAAAGACATAGACAACAATTTTGTTTGAAATAAAGGTTCAAAAATTTTCTAAATTTTTTCCTTTCTTTTTTTTTCTATTTTCCTTGATTTTTTGTTTTTGGTTTTTTTTTTCAATTTTTTTAACTAATAAACTCGACAATTTAAATACTCTTTTAAACAAAAACCCAATAACTTTTGGAAATAAAACAAGAGATCATGCCTAAAGGTCTTACAAATCTCGAAATTAAAATAGATTAAGCTTGAGAGACTTACAAATCCTATCTAGAAGACTCAGAGATTATACCCGAAGGTCTTAGAGATTATGCCCAAAGGTCTTAGAGATTATGCCCAAAGGTCATACAAATCTTAAAATCTTTGAATGCTTCTCATATATTAGAGGTGTTGAAACTTTGAAATTTTAAAATAATTTGCCCGTAGGTTTAAGGATTTCAAAATCTTTGAATGCTCCACATACATTAAAGGTGTTGAAACTTTGAAATTTTAAAATGTTTTGCTTAAAGGTCTTAAAGATTATGCCTGAAGGTCTTAAGGATTTCAAAATCTTTGAATGCTAATCATACATTAGAGGTATTGAAAATTTAAAACATTTTGCCCGAAGGTCTTAAGGATTCAAAATCTCTGAATGCTCATCATACATTAGAGGCGTTGAAACTTTAAAAATTTAAAATGTTTTACCTAGAGGTCTTAAAGAATGTGCCCAAAGGACTTAAGGGTTTCAAAATCTTTGAATACTCGTCATAAATTAGAGGTGCTGAAACTTTGAAAACTTAAAATATTTTGCCTGGAGGTCTTAAAGATTGTGTCTGGAGATCTTAAGGATTTCAAAATCTTTGAATGCTCCTCATACGTCAGAGGCATTGAAACTTTGAAAATTTAAAATATTTTACCCAAAGGTTTTAAAGGTTGTGCTAGGAAGTCGTAAGGATTTCAAAATCCTTGAATGCTCCACATACATCAAAAGTGTTGAAACTTCAAAATTTTAAAATGTTTTGCCCAAAGGACCTAAAGGTTGTGCCTGAAGGTCTTAAAGATTTCAAAATCTTTGAATGCTTCTCATATATTAGAGGCATTGAAACTTTAAAAATGTAAAATATTTTGCCCGGAGGTCTTAAGGATTTTAAAATCTTTGAATGCTCATCTTACATTAGAGGCATTGAAACTTTGAAAATTTAAAATATTTTGCTTGAAGGTCTTAAAGATTGTGCTCGAAAGTTTTAGAAATATGTTTGGGTGCCAGCTTAACTAGACTTAAGTCTGATCTTGTATTAAATCTCTTCTTCTCATTTTTTTTAACAATCCCTTCATTTTTTATAGATAATTTTTCTTTCAACTTTTTAAACCTTTTTGATAATTTTTTGTCCCCTGTCAAACTATTTTTTTTCTCATCTTTTCACGATAGACTCCATTCTTTCTTTTTGACCTTTTCTCCTTTTCCTCTTTCTAATATTTACAAAGTTGACAAATACAATCATGATGCAAATGTCTATTTCCATTAAATGATGTAAATGTAAATGTCAATGCGAATGAAAATGTTAATGCAAATGCAAGAATGTGAATGCTTGATGTAAATACAGGTGACTTTTTCATAATGCAAATGCCAATGTTCCTTTTATATAAATGCCCCTACAAATACTTTTTCTGGGATGTAGATGTTATGATGCAAATACAAATGTCTTTTTATGGTGCAAATGTGAATGCCTTGGCTAGTAAGCATGTACAAGTGCAAATGCAAATGTCTTTTTTATTTTTGCAACATGCAAATCAAATGTCTTTTGTAAGTGATGCAAATGCAAAGATTTTTTTTGTTTATGCAACATGCAAGTCAAATGTCTTTCTGATGATGCATATGTAATTGATGTAAGTGTAATTTTTTTTTTACGTATGCAAGCCAAATGTCTTTTGCAAGTGATGCAAATGCAAAGACTTTTTTTGTTTCTTTTCTTTTTCAAAGGATTTTCGCTCAAAATTTTAATGTTTACTCTTCACCATAATGATCTCAGTATTTTGTACAAAATATTCAAATAATCTATGAAGTTTTCAAAAATAATCACAAAATTGCCCCACATAAAGTATCTTCGCAATCAATGAGAAAAGTTGAAAACTCATGACTTTCGAATATCTTGAAAATTAATGTTACTATTTGGAATGCTTATGGATAGGGTGATTGACAATTCAATTTTTTATTGGTGGTCATATTTCAAGGAAGGCTTGACGGAAGTTGCAAGGATTGTTCATGGGCTCATAAAAGAGATAATTTTTTTAAAACACTTTTTTTTCATTGAAAACATGATACTTCAATATGAGTCAAAACTAACCATTATTTTTTAAAAAAATTTTAAGAAGGAAAAAAGGCTAGTTTTTTATTTTCACTCTTTGGTGAAATGCAAAGTCTTTAAAAGGTTTTGCATAGTGACTTTCTATTCTGGATAAAATGTTAGAATTCTAAAATTCTTTTAGGGCCTTAAAAGTGGCTCTAGCTTTAAACTGCCCTTTTTAGGTTTTTACCTTAGCGTTACATTTTCTAACACTAAAGAACTTGGCAAAATCTTGCCAAAATAACAGGTATATACAAATTTTCAAGGACATAGCTCTTTAACTCAAGTGTCCATATTTGATTAAAATGGACTTTTCAAGGTATGTAATGTAGGCCAAGGTTTAGGGTTATGAAAGAATGGATAAATAGGCTAAAAAATATATTATTCAAGGTAATTAGGCTAAAGATCTTATGGAGCATTCTTTAAATGAAAAGCCATATGTCTTTCTTTCTTCACTAATTTTTTTTTTCAACTTTAGCATTCTCTTTTCTTGAATTGTGTCCTTTTTTTTTCTAACTATTACTTCATCTACTTTTTACCCCAAACTCTTATTTTGAAGGAGCATGTTTTTCTTTCTTTTCTTTTCTTTTTTTTTTTTTTTTTGGGAAACATCTTACTTTAACTTCATCATTCTTTTTATTGAAGTTTTACTTAGAATTTTGATTGAAACTTTATTCAATTTTTGCTCCAAAATTCTTATCTCCGAGGTGTATGTCTTTCTTTTCTTTGCTCCATTTTTTTTAGATTCTAATTGAAACTTCATTCACCCTTTCTTTTTTTTTTTTACCTTAGATTCTCATCTTTAAAGTACATGTCTTTCTTTTCTTTGTTATTTTTTCTTTTTTTTATCTTTTTTTTCATTTTTTTTGTGGAAACCTTTAATTGCAACTTTAGCATTCTACTTTCTTGAATTCTTAAGATTTTAACTGAAACCTCATTCATTTTCTGCCCTAGGCTCTCATCTCTAAGGTGCATGTTAGATGCTTTCAATATGAAACACTTTTCTTGAAATTGATCTCTTAAAGATATCTTTATTTTGCCCTATAGTATAAAAGACGATCCTTGGCCAAAGTTTATTTTGGAACAAAAAATTTAATAGGCTCAAATTGGCAGAAAATAGGTAATTTTTCTATATGCGAAGGGTAGAGAAAGTGGCCATTCATCATTTCAAACATGATCAGTTAGTTAGAAGAGCAAGTTATTTGAAAAAAGAGATGAAATGCTTCTTTTTTTGTGTTTTTTCTTTATTTTTGTGTTATTGCCATCAATTGCATTTGTGCGACTGATGCCCCATCTTGTTTTCCTACTCAAGGTTCTTATGACAATGAAAATCAGGTTGTATGAGATATCCCAATTTGATCACATAGTTCATAAAAAGGCTTATTATGGTTCCAGATTGTCTGGCATTTTTGTAAAATGAGAAGAAAAGGTAACAATATATGAAACAAATTGTTTTAGGTGAGAAGGAATTTTGTTTCTTTTGGTTGTAGACACTAAATTTTGTTCTAAACATTTTAACATTAACAAGGCCTATTTGTAGCCTGTAAAAAAGCCTCTTAAAGAGCCCAGCCCATAAAATGCATCGATATTTAGGTTTAATAAATAAAAAAAAAGAGACTTGTATGATTAATGTCAAATTCTTTTGCATGAAATTTATATGGATGATACTCTTTCACATGATGCATGAAAAATGAAGAATAAATAAAATGGGTGAACCCTAAAGCCAAACATGACCAAAATTGCATAAAATTTAGTCAAAATGAATAGAATCAAGGTCAATCCTTAAAGTTCACAGTTTAATTGGAAACAATATGGTTTAAAATTAAATTTGGTGATTTTTAAAACATTAAAAATTTTATTACAAGTGAAATTACCAAAATACCCTTATAAAAGTTATTTTGGTAATTTGACCTTCCCAAGCTTATATTTTCATGAAACTTTCTAGATCTTAATTTCATAATCTTTCATGATTTTTTGGTGTATTTGAAATCATATCCGTACTTCCAGAAATGTAAAATTACAAAAATACCTTTATAAGGGATTTTCTTAATATTTCATGATTTTTGGTGCATTTGAAATCATAGCAATACCCCAAAAATGTGAAATTACAAAATACCCCTATAATGGTATTTTTATAATTTGACCTTTTCGAGTTCAGATTTTCATGAAATTTTTCATATCTCAATTTTATAATATTTTATGATTTTTGGTGGTTTAAAATCCCAAAAATGAGCTTCGAAACATTGATTTCTAAAAAATGGCTTAAATACTGAAAACTTTACACTAAGCATAAAATAGTCTTTTCATGTGTTTGAAAAGCATAAAAATTTGATCTTTGCAGTAAGTAATATGGACCATTGGATCTTTTATTGATCTCGATCCAATGGTCAAAGGTGGCCCCTTGAAAGAATAAAAAAGGACAAGTTTTGACATTTGGATGAAATCTCATCCAAGAGTTTATATTCATCAAGAATTTGATCTTTTTTTTTTTAAGTTGACCATTAAAAGGGGTTAGGAAGGTTTGTGTAAAGGGGAAAATAGAATGCTAGAGGGCTAAAAGGCTAAGAAAAAGAAAGAAAGGGAGCCAAACACAAAGGGAGAAGCTGGTGAAAAAAAAAAAGAATAGTCGAATAGAAGAGGAAGAAAAAAAGAGAAAAGGAGAAGAGCTTGTAGGGAGAAGGCACTGTCAATTGTTAAAAGAGAAGAAGAGGCTTGCGGAAAGTAGGAGGAAGAATGAAAAAGAGAGAGAAGAAGCTATTGAACAAAAAAGAATCAAAACTAGTGTTAATTTCCTTCATCCTTGCATTTTCAATCCTCCTTTGTAAAAGACACCATAGCAGGTAGTGTATTCGCTAATTTTGCTTGGTTTTCTTGGCTTTATTTTAGCTGGTTTTCTTCGTCATTCTGTTGTTTTTTAAATTCAAGCTTTTTGTTATTTTCTAGCATTTGCATATTGTTCTTTATTTAAGCTTTGTTTACTGTAACTTAATTCATTGGTTTCCTATTTTGTTTTAGTTTAGGTTCTTTTATTTTTTCATGTTTAAATTACTTTGCTTTGAGCTTATTTCTTGTTGAGAAGGATGGCTTTTTATAGCTGGATCGACTCTTGTTCATCAATGGGCATCAAAATAGCTTGACTCTTGAATGTTTGACCATTTTTCTTTGTTATTTAACTATTGTTCTATTTGATTTTCTTTTCTATCTAGCCTTTGTTTATGTAGTTTATTGAGCTAGTTTTGGTTACTATTTGCTTGCTATTTCAATTTAGTTCATGCTATTTTACTATGGTTTCATGATAGTTTAAGAATTTCCCTTTTACATTACTTGCATTTCACTTTCCTTTCATCCTACATATGAATGTACAATTTTGGCGGGATTGTTTCCATGTCATTTTATTCAATTTTTTTGCAGTAAATTACTTTGCATGTTATGTTTGTTCTTAAGGTCCATTGTTGTTGATTAAAATATACTTATGGATAGTGTTTGTTCATGGAGTAAAAAAAATAAGGATAAAGGAAACATTTTATCCTAGGATGATATTTTAAAGAAATCTGAGTAGCGATTCCCTAAAATTTCTAGCTGAAGATATTTTTCTAAAAATAGTACCAAAGAAATGGAGTATTTAGAAAAATATTCAATAAAAAAGGTTTCATTTGTTATTTTTTTTCTAAAATTTTGATGGATGTTAATAATGTATAATGACTTCTTTTAGTAATAAAATTGATATGATCAAAGTTTAAAAATGAAAAAAATATTAATTAAGTATGAAAGGACAAAATAAATAAAAGTTTCTGAGGATGAGATTCTAAGGAAGTTTGAATAGAGATTGCTATGAAATCCTTGGTTGAGAATTTTTTTTTTTTAAATACTGCCAAAAGTATCGGGGTATCAAGGAAAATTTCCAATAAAATTTTTATTTTCTTTGTTCCTTTCAAAAGTGTTGGTTGGAAAATAATTAAAGAAGATTAAGACATAATAACTGTTATATTTTTCATATGCATATTTTACTTTGTTATCATGCATTACATAATCTTATGTGCACATAAAAATTTCTGATGATGGGACTTTAGGAAGTTCAAGTAGTAATTTTTGAGAATTCCCTAAGTCAAAAAGTCTTCTAGAAATTGACAAAATATTGGAATATTTAGAAGTTTCATTTCAATAAAAAGAATTTCCATTGTTTAATTATTTTCCTTAATTGGAACAATTTTTTCAAATAAAAGTGTCTTAGGAAATACATGTATGTGTAGATAAATATAATATTACATGACTTTCAATAATTTTCAAAATTATACAAAAGGAAATCTCCGAAGATGAGATTCTAAAAAAATTCAAGTAGTGACTCTTTAGAAATCTTTAGGTGAGAAAATTTATCTAAAATGCCATCAATGTATTGGAGCATATAGATTAATTTTTTATAAAGATTTCTTTTTTCTTTTAAATAAGTTTTAGAAAATCCTATTTGCTGAAGAATTATAAATATCACATTTTATGATTTTCAAAAATAAATACCGAAAATAAATATAAATCACCGAGAATAAGATTTTTGAGAATTTCGAGTAGCGATTCTTAAATTTTCCTTAGGTGAGATGATTCCTTTTAATATTGCCAGAATATTAGAATATTTTTAAAAAATTTTCAATATAAGGTTCTTATTTATTTTTTTCAACTAACTAAAAATTAAAAATACATTTTTAAAGAAAATTAAGAAAATTAATTTTTAAATACCAAAATTAAGACCATTTTTGTTAATATTAAAAGATAACATGTAATTAATTGGTACTATTTTTAAACAGGCGCTAAGTGGGTGCTAATCTTTCCCACATGTAACTGATTCTCAAACCCAAACTATTTTCGTAGATTATAAAATTATTTTTTAATAATTTTTAATTAATTTTAATATTTTATTAAAAAGGTAAGTTTTAATAAGTGGCCAATCACACCTAGTTAAAAAAGATTGGTGGCCACTCTTTTCATTTGTTTTCAAAATTTATCTAGCAGTCCCTAAAACTATTATGATAGTATGGCAACTCCGCTGGGGATATCATTTTTTTGGAGAGTCAATCCAAAAGTTAATAATATGTTATCTTTAGTTTTTCTTTGATGGTTTTAATTGGTATTTAACATTAATTTTCTTGATTTTGATTTTGTTTTTAATTAACAATAGTAATAAAAAATTACATGCTTTTTATTTTAATTATGTCATTTGTTCAGTATTTATTTTATGTGTATGTATTTTTCAATAAATTGTGGGGCATGTAGAATAGAGATTGTGATGTTGTTTTCTCTCACACACACAATGACACATTTCCTATCATGCATGAGATCTATACCCAGATGTAACCTTTTTAGGAGAAAGTAAAGTACCTATGCTTTTGTGAGATGATAACCTCCACAATGGCAAGCGAAATACTCCAGCTTAGATTGAACCCTTTCCATTCATAGCCTATAATAGGTGAGGATTGAGGTGCCTTACTAGTCCTATGTGGATGCCAATAAGGAACAATTTGAGAACCTTTTAGATGTATAAATCCTTACTTAGCATATCATAAACTTTAGGGGACTAGCCTTAGTAGAGCCATGCCAATCCTTTTTATAGAAAATTACCCAAATTAGGGCACAAAGAAACATTTCAATATAATTCGTATTTTAGTGTATGAATAATGAAAATAAAACTAAAATAGTGTAAAACAATAATGGCACAGGTTAAATTAAAATTTTGAAAACGAAAAAAAAAAAAAAAAAAACATTTTTTTGAAAGAAAAAAGAAAATTTTCTTTTAACATAATGTTAATTAATTTTGTGGTTATCCAAAATTTGTATTTTCAGAAATGTTTTAAAATAAAATGAAGAAATTTTTTTAGCATTATCCCAAAAAAAAAAAAACAAAAATTTTCAAAAAAATAAAGGTTTTTCTTAAATTTTTCTTAGCCAAATAAAAATTAATGAAAAAAATTTCAAATCCAATTATTCTGTGTGATAAAAAAAATGTGTTCTTAATTTGTTTTCTTTTTTCTCTTTTTCGAAAAAAAAAGAAGAATTTTAAATTTGAATATTGTTTTGTGTTTCATATTTTCATTTGATCTTTTACATACATTTTTCATCGCATAAAAAAAAGAAAGAATAATCAAATAGCATAAATGCCACATCCCATGCATCCTAATGATAGTATATGCATCGCATCTGATCACATCATAATAAGATAATACATGCATTACATCTCATCCACATCAATGGATAGTACATGCATCCTATTTTATGCATATGTTGATAAATGATATATGCCTCCCATGCATGTCTTAATAGGTAGTGCATGCATTATGTCTCATTGTATGTCTTAAAGCAGTGTCAACCTTATTAGGCCAATACAACACATGCATTGCATTCCATATAGACATATCTCATGCACATGGTAGGTCCATGCATTTCATACAAGCATGTTACAGGTATACATCTTATCACCTATGCAAGTATGTCATTGCATTTCATGCATGGTAAGATTTTATAAAACATGCATTGCATCCCTGTAACAAAACACTACATTCCTTGCATACACACTCATGGATGAAATTTTTATCATTTGGGTCCTTGTACAAATAAAAATCTATTGTCTTAGGCATTTATGCATTTCGTGACATTTTTTAGTCATCATATTCATGTATTCATCAACATGCTCTATGTGTCATTGTTTTTATAACATTCATTCAATAAGGGTAATAATATAGAATTTTTAGGTCTAAATCTCATAATAAAATGATTATCTTAGTGGGAAATAGAATGACAAAAATGAAAGATTAATTGGAAGCAAGGATTAGTACATTTGAGTTAAATCAAGAGGAATTTTGGCTTGAGCTTTAGAAGATAAAACAACAGATGGCTCAATTGACAGAAATAGTTAAAGGTAGTGGTGGGATTGAGTTTGTTGCTCCTCAATGATTGTTGTCACTTCCAATTCCATTAAATCAAGACCAACTAGCTCCTATTAGTTTTGACATTTTTTCCAAGCATACTAAGACATTGGGTGATTCAAACAAGGCGACCTCAAGAAAGGAATGAAAGAATTGGCCATGCAAATGATTGAACTCAAAAGTATGATTTCCAAGATGAAAGCGCTTTGCTTCAAATAACTATCACCAACTATATTGAATCTAAACCCGCACTAAGGTCATTCTCATGACTATTTTCAACCTCCTTTCCAAGCACTTATGGTTCATTCCTTACGCTTTATACAACCTTCAAGAATTTCACATTTGAATTCATGTGTACCACCTCACATTTCATAGCCACTTGTTTAGCATGTTATCACATTACCACATTCTCAAGCTAATTTTATACCTAAAGTTTCCCAATTCACTCAATGACCAACTAGACCATATTTTTTTAGCAAAATAGACCAACCATAGAACAAAAAAAATTCTTGCAACACCAAAAGAAAAACCCCTATTGACCCAATACCCATGTCGTAGGTAAATTTGTACCCACTGCTCTGAAAAACCTAGCTCATTGCCCTTGTCCCTATCAAACCCTTCAAACCACTTTTTTTCCAAATGGTATGACCCAATTGCCCGATGTGAATACCATCTTGGCATTATGAGCCATTCTTTAGAAGATTGTATGGCTTTGAAATATAGGATACAAAGATTGATGAAAATTGGATATTTGGGTTTTGACATCGAAATGAAGTCGGTTATTTATAATAATCATTCACCAATCCATGTTGAGACAACAAGCAGTGCAGTAGGAAACAACCAAATTGGCCAAGATGATGAATGAAAAGAAAAAGCCTTAAGGCAAAGGGTTATTATCACCAACAGTCATAGTTCACTTCTTTTGGATTTCTTAGGTGGGGCAAAGTGGAGTAATAGCTAGTCTAGCACTTTTTTACCCTAGTCCTAGGATGGTTCATGATATGTAAACTTGAAAATTTTGGAAATAAATGAACATCTTTGTTTGTGTTTCATTTATTGGTATGCCTAAATGAGTTTGCAAAAAAGAGTGACAGTTGTAAATATGCTTTCATCAAACTTCTGAGGCAGAAGAATGTCTTTAAATAACCCAATTTGAATATATGAAGGAATTTGGACTCATTCGATAATAATAAAATTTGACTTGCATATCATGCATCATTTATTTGAATTCATTTTTTTTATGCTAGCTAAGGATAAGAAATGATAATTGTGAATATACTTTTGTCAAACCTTTGAAACAAAAAGATGGTTTTGAAAATATAATTCATGCCATGTATTTTTTACTTTTGGTAGTCAATAAAAGCTTCAAAGATAGTCCTCCTAAGAAGCAAGATAAGTCTACACACTTACAATACTTAAGCTTTACCATAATCATGAAAAATGAAAATGCAAGTCGGATGGACAGAATAGAAAGGGCCCAAGAAAAGATCAGAGAAACAATTACTAAAATGCAATAGAATATGGATAAATAGTTGGTAGAATTAAGATAGATGTTGTCAGGTTTGATGAAAGGGAAAGGAATCATTGAAACACACGGGGTAAGAGAGAAAACAACAGTTAAAGCACCATTGTATTTACTTGGGTTCACACATCCATATGTTTAAGCCTTTCATATGTCACAAGCACCTCTAGCAACTTGTCAACCTTATATTGATACTTCTACCAAGTACTTCCAGTTCAAACAAATGTCAATCCCAAGCCTACTCCTTACGACTCCATTGATTTGTCTAATTTAAAATATCTAAAAGAAAGGGAGTAAATAAAAAAGGTGTTGGATCCATAAAGAGAAATGGTGATGAAAGACAATTATGGTCTATTGGAAGAAAGACTAAAGACAATTAAAGGCCATAATATATTTGGAAGTGTTGATGCCAACAAGCTTAGTCTAGTGCCTGATCTTGTCATTCTGTCAAAATTTAAAGTCCCAGATTTTGAAAAGTATGATGAAACAAATGATGAAACAAAATGCCCTTCAACATACATTACTTTTGAAAAGAAGAGCACATTCATGATGATAAGTTGTTAATCCATTATTTTCAAGATAGTCTTATCGAATCTGCAACAAGGTGGTATGCCTAGCTATACCGAAGTAAGATTTGCTTATTGAATGATTTGGCTAGAGCATTCCTATTGCAACACAAGCATGTATTGGACATGGCTTCTAATAGGTTGTCATTGCAAAATATGGAAAAGAAAGCCAATAAAACTTTTAAGGAATATGTGCACAAATGGAAAGGTGTGGTAGCCCTGGAACAACCATCTCTATTAGAGAAAGAACTCACTATTCTATTTATTAATTCCTTGAGCACTCTCTATTACGAAAGAACACTTGGGAATACCCCCAAAGACTTTGCTGACATGGTGATTACCAAGGAAATGATAGAAAATATGGTCAAGAATGGCAGGGTTAAATTGCAAGATGAAACTAATATTGAAAAGGAAAATACATCGAAAAAGAATAGAAAAGAGGTGCAAGCAATCACACTTAAAGGCCATCTACCTAAAAACTTCATCCCATGTAGTTTTTATCCTTTTCTCAGCCCTATTTCTTAGTCATAAGTAGTATTTATCAAAGTCCATATCTTTGCCAACATCTAAGTTTTCCAGTAAATCTCTATCCCCAAATGACCATTCACAATTCTATTTCTACATTTGAGCCTACCACCCGACCAACACAAAATCTAAAAAGGAAAAAAAATAAACAAGAAAAACTTTCAATCTCTATTTCTCACATTTTGCCTTTACCAATAAAAAGTTAATACCTCACTCTTGTACCTCTTAAAATAACACCTAATCCATCACCAAAGAGTTATGATTCTAATGGCAAGTATGATTATCATATAGGGGTAATTGGTCATTTAATTGAAAAATGCAAACAGCTAAAGAAAAAGGTTAAGGATCTTATCAAGAGTGATATTCTGGCTCCAGAACTAATGGAATAATGGAAAACAACTTTGTCTAGCTACAAAACGTGAATAGTTAAAATGTAGTAGAAGATTTCAAGTGTTGAAAGATCAAGATAGAATGGTTTTCTTTGGGAACCTTCAACCTTTTATGTATGACATATGCATGGTGTCCTTAGGAGTTTTAAATCAATCTTGTTGAACATTATCTAGGAAGAAATGAATGCTTTCAATGAAATTTTATCTCTATGCATTTGTTTGAATAATAGTACCACATAATTAATTTTCAAAATCATAAAATGAAAAGCATTTCATAAAAAAAAATGATTTATAATAAAGTTCCACATAAGCAGTTTTTAAGATCAATAATATATATAAGCTTTTTCAAAGGAAAATTTATGATTTTTTTTAGTCTCCAAGTGATTAGTGATTACTATAAAAAAATCATCCAATATGATTACATTTTTTCCTTGACCACTCCTATGTTTCAATCTTTTTGAATAATTTACTCACCAGTCATAATCATTTAAGGGATATGAATTTCCACTCGCAACCATGATCATTTATTGGGCAATGAACAAAAGAGACAATTTTTGAAAATTTATTTTGAATTTCAAAAACCAAGCAAAATACCCTTTCAAATTTTTAATTGGTAATTCAATGTGTATCAAATTTTGCCAATATGATCGAACCATCTAAATTCTTTTGATGACATAGACACAAAAAATGCCTAAACTTTCTTTTCAAGTAACTGTTGTTTCATGTCTTAAGGCACAATGACTAAAAGAAGTAAAATTCATTCTCACCTAAGATAATTTGTTTCATGCCTTAATATCTTTTTCTTGTAAAATGCTTGATAATTTGGAACCAAAATAAGCCTTTTTGTGAACTGTGCCCTCAAATTTTGGATATCCCATATGACCTAATAAGAACTTTGTAGGAAAACAATATGGGGCATTAGTCATGCAAAAATGATTGATGGCTGTAAAACAAATAAATAAAACAAAAAAAAGTGAAAATGAAAAAAAAAAACAAAGAGGAGCTTTTTATTTATTTCTTCAAATACATTGCTTTTCTAACCAAGCAACTATGTTTGAAATGATGAATAACCATCTTTCTCTATCATTTGCTTCTAGAAAAATTATCCACTTCTACCTCTTTGAGCCTATTAAATTTATTGCTCCTAAAATAAACCTCGGCCAAGGTTCATTTTTTAACATTGGGAGGTAAAATAAAGATATCTTCGAAAGCCCAATTTTAAAAAAAGTGTTTGATGTTGAAAACAAAAAGTGAATGAAGCTTCAGAAAAATAAAAAAAATGGTTATAACATCATACACTTAGGAAATTTGAACAAGTTCTAATAAAGTCCTAACAAATTCAAAGTCATGAAAATGGGACAAGAAAAAA
The DNA here is from genome assembly GCF_047325235.1 of Durio zibethinus. Lineage (NCBI taxonomy): Eukaryota > Viridiplantae > Streptophyta > Magnoliopsida > Malvales > Malvaceae > Durio > Durio zibethinus. Next base: position 14,775,926 of record NC_143178.1, read on the forward strand.
AGCCTAAAAAAACTATTGAAATAAAAACCTTCCTTTGAGATCATTTTCCTAAAGAGAACTACTCTTCAATTTAAGATTTTATACATGAAATGACAAATGGCCATCTTTCATTATCCTTTCACGAGTGTAGAAATTTATCTCTTATTACCCCTTTGAGCCTGATTGAATTCTTTCAAAATAAACGCTAACTAAAGATCACCCACCACACTAGAGAGTAAAAAAGAACACATTTAAGGGTTTAGAAGAGGGATGTCCAAATGAAATCCCGTATGTTGGGTCAAAGGCTCAATATAAAAGTTCACAAATGTTCTAAATCCATTCAATGACAGGATCCAAAAAAAAAAGAGCAAAAAAAAAAGGTAAAGCTATAAAAATAAAACAAAAAAAATGAATTGAAAAGAAGAATAAAAGAAGGAAAAAGAAAAGAAATGAATGTATGGAAAGGAAGAAGGGAATAGACCCCAGAGTATATCCTTCAAATAGAAAAATGATTATTGGTTTTAAATACCTTTAAATACTTGTTTTGCGCCTTTCTATCCTTTTCTTTGACAACCTTAAACCTTAACCTATGTTACAACATTTGAAAAGTCCATACTGGATCAAGTATAAAGGTTTAAAATTGAAGAGTTTTTCTTGGAAAAATGACAATGAATCTTTAGAGTCCTTATTTATTACATAATTTCCTATTTGGATTGTTAACCCCTTTCCAAAAAATTCTTTTCCTCTTTCGGATTAGTTTTGAATTTTTTAAGTGCATGGTGTGTTAATAAAAAAAATTAAACAAAAAAAAAGAGCAAAGAAAGAAAAACACATGGCTTTTCATCCAAAGAATGCTTTGCAAGATCCTTGGCCTAATTACCTTGAATAATATATTTTGAGCCTAGTTATCCATTCTTTCAAAATCTTAAACCCTGGCCTACATTACATGCCTTGAAAAGTCTATTCTAATCAAATTTGGACACTTGAATTGAAAAGTTATGTCATTGAAGATTTTATCAATTTTTTCTTTGATTAAAAATATAGCACTAAGGTGAAAACCCAAAAAGAGCAGTTTAGAGCTATAATCACTCTTGAGACCCTAAAACAATTTTAGAATTCCAAAGTTTTATCCAGAATAAAAAGTCACAATGCAAAATCTTTTAAAGGATCAATACCTATTAAAAACTTTGCATTTCACCAAAGCGTGAAAATAAAAAAAAAATAGCCATTTTCTTTTCCTAAATCTTCCCCAAAAAATTATTGATTAGTTTTGATGCACATTGAAATATCATGTTTTTAATAAAAGAAAAATGTTTTAGAAAAATTATTTCTTTTGTGAGCCTAAGAGAAATCCTTGCAACCCTCGTTGAGCCTTCTTTGAAATATGCCCATCACCACAACCACAAATATTCCAAATAGTAATCATCAAGCCTTCTTTGAAATATGCCTACCAATGAAAAATTGAATTGCCATTCATACCATCCATAAGCATTCCAAATAGTAATCGTCAATTTATAAGAGATTCATGTATTTCTAGTTTTTCTTATTGATTACAAAAATAATTTATGTAGGACAATTTTGTGATTACTTTGGAAAAATCTTAAGATTAGTTGAACATTTTTGTACAAGTTATTGAAATTATTTTTTGTGAAAAGTGAACCTTAAGATTTTGAACAAAGATTTAAAAAAATGATAAAAATGATAAAAAAATACTAAAAAAAAGAAAAAGAGAGGTATTTGAATTTGCATCAATTGCAAACGACATTTAATCTGCATGTTGAAAAAACAAAAAGAGTTTTAGTATTTGCATCACTCGTATTTGTACTTGCATTCACATCTGCATAAAAAAAAGAGAAGGTATTCACATTTGCATCACTTGCATTCATACTTGCATATCCATCTTAAGAAAGACATTTGAATTCACATCACAAAAAAAAGGAAAATTCGCATTTGCATCACTTGCATTCATACATGCGTGTGCATAATGAGAAAGACATTTGCATTCACATCTGCATAAAAAAAAGACATTCACATTTGTAGCACTCGCATTCATACTTGCATATGCATCATGAGAAAGACATTTGCATTCACATCTGCATAAAAAAAAGACATTCGCATTTGCAGCACTTACATTCGTTCTTACATGTGCATCATGAGAAAGATATTCGCATTTGCATCGCTTGTATCTGCATCACAAAAAAAAGACATTTTCATTTGCATCACTTGAATTCATACACTACGTGCATCATGAGAAAAACATTTGCATTCACATTTACATCACAAAAGAAAGACATTTGCATTTGCATCGCTTGTATATGCATCACATGAAAGATATTCACATTTGAATTACTTGCATTTGTTCTTGTATAAGACCTTTGCATTTGCATCATAAGAAAGAAATTTGCATTTGCATATTGCATATTGCATGTATTTGCATCAGACATTCGTATTCTTGCATTTACATTGACACTTGCATTCGCATTGACATTTCCATTAGCATCATTTGATGAGAATAGACATTTGTATCACAATTGCATTTATCAACTTTGTAGATATTAAAAAAAATTTTAAAAAAAAGGGGATTGACTTAAGGAACCTTATTACTATAATTTGGATGTGTCATATTGGTTTCTAATAATACTTGCATTACATGTATCGCATTTATTGCATTCATGAATTATAGTTAATATATTTTTTAAAAAAATTTAAACTTTGCTTTTCAAGGAATAATTATTCAAATAAAGGATTGAGGTATGAAAAATTATTTTGAAACAATCACAATTTGTGAAATTCTTAAGCCATGACATCATGAGTCATTTTCAAACCAATTTTAAAATAAAAAAAAAAGAAAGAGAAAAGAAAAGCAAGATTTTTAAAGTTTCATGGCCTCTAATTGGAGGAGCATTCAAAGATTTTAAGATTTCTAAGACCTCCAAGCATAATTTTCAAGACATTTAGGCAAAGCATTTTGAATTTTTAAAGTTTCATGTCCTCTGATTGGAAGAGCATTCAAAGATTTTGAAATCTTTAAGACTTTTGGGCATAATTTTCAAGACCTTTGAGTGAAATATTTTAAATTTTTAAAGTTTCATGGCTTCTGATTAGAGGAGCATTCAAATATTTTGAAATCTCTAAGACCTTCAGGTACAAATTTCAATACTTTTAGGCAAAACATTTAAAATTTTTAAAGTTTCATGGCCTCTAATTGGAGGAGCATTCAAAGATTTTGACTCTAAGACCTCCAGGCACAATTTTCAAGACCTCTGAACAAAACATTTTAAATTTTTAAAGTTTCATGGCCTTTAATTGGAGGAGCATACAAAGATTTTAAAATTTGCAAAACATTTTAAATTTTAAAGTTTCATGGCCTCTGATCGGAGGAGCATTCAAAGATTTTGAGATTTGTAAAACCCCAATAAAAAAAATCTCTCAAAAGCATCATCTGAACAAAATTATTGTCTATGTCTTTGCATTATTTTTGATTCTCAGAAACATGCAAAGAGAAATAGCTGTAAACACTAATTTTGTCTGAAATATTTTAGCATGGTTAGGTAAAGCCTATTTGAAGCTGGTAAAAAAAGCCCCTTAAAAGAGTTCATAAATGCATCAATATTTAGGCCTAATAAACGAAGAAAAATGAGACTCGTATGATTAACATTAATTTCTTTTGCATGGGATTTATATGGATGATGATTTTTTACATGGATGCATGAAAAATAAAGAATAAATAAAACAAGTAAACCTTAAAGTCAATCTGGTCAAAATTGCATAAAACTTGGACAAAATGAATAAAACCAGGGTCAATCCTAAAAAATTCAAACCTTTATTGGAATCAATATGGGTTAAAATTTAATTTGGTAACTTTTAAAGCACTAAAGATTTTTATTGCATCAAAAAAAATATAAAATTACCAAAATACCCTTATAAGGATATTTTTGTAATTTAACTTTCTCGAGCTTGGATTTTCATGAAATTTTTTAGATTTTAATTTCATAATTTTTAGTGCTTTTGAAATCACAGCCATACCTCGAGAAGTATAAAATTACCAAAATACCCATATAAGGCTATTTTGGTAATTTGATATTCTCGAGCTTAAATTTTCACAAAACTTTTCAGATTTTAATTTCATATTATTTCATGATTTTTGGTGTTCTAAATCCCAAAAATGAGTTTGGGAACAATGATTTCTAAGAAAATGGCCTAAATACCAAAAACTTTGCACTCAGGGTAAAATAGTATTTTTGTGTGTTTGAAGGGCATAAAAATATGATGTTTGAAATAAGTAATATGGACCATTGGATCTTTTATTGATATTGATCCAATGGTCAAAGATGGTCTTTTGAAAGAATAAAAAAGGACAAGCTTTGTCCCTTGGATGAAATCTCATCCAATGGTCCATATTCATCAAGAATCAAATTTTTTTTAAGCTGACCATTATAGGGGGTAGGGAAGGTTGGGTCAAAGGGGGGGAACAAAATGCTAGAAGGTTGAAACACTAAGAAAAAAGAAAGAAAGGGAGCCAAACACAAAGGGAGAAACTATTAGAAAAAAGAATAGTTGAATAAAAGAGGAAAAAAAAAAAAAGAAGAGTTTTTGGGGAAAGGAGCTGCCGATTGCTCAAGAAGAAGAGAAGACTTGTGGAGAGTAGAAAGACAAATGAAAAAAAGAGAAAGGGAGCTATTGAACAAAAGAGAACTGAAACTAGTGGTAATTTCCTTCATCCTTGCATTTTCAGTCCTCTTTTGTAAAGGACACCATAGCAGGCAGCATACTTGTTGATTTTGCTTCATTTTCTTGGCTTTATTTTAGCTAATTTTCTTTTTCATTCTATTTTTTTAAAATTCCAGCTTTATGTTAATTTTAAATACTTGCATATTATTCTTTATTTAAGATCTGCTCATTGTAACTTAATCCATGGAGTTTCCTATTTTGGTTTAGCTTAGGTTTTTTTATTTTTCCAAGTTTAAATTACTTTGTTTTGAGCTTATTTCTTGTTGACTCTTGAATGTTTGACCTTTTTCTTTACTATTTAACTATGGTTCTATTTGATTTTATTTTCTGTCCAGCCCTTGTTTATGTAGTTTATTGAGCTAGTTTTGGTTACTATTTGCTTGTTATTTCAATTTATTTTCATGCTATTTTACTATGGTTTCATGATAGTCCAAGACCTTCCCTTTTACATCACTTGCATTTCACTTAATTTCCTTTCATCCTACATGTGAATGTGCAATTTTGGGGGGGCTGTTTCCATGTCATTTTATTCAGTTTTTTTGCAGCAAATTACTTTGCATATTATGTTTGTTCTTGAAGGTCCATGGTTGTTGATTAAAATATACTTATGGATAAAAGAAAATGTAAGGTTTTCATGCTTATTACTTAGTGTTTGTTCACGGAGTAAAAAAAAAAAAGGATAAAGGAAATTTTTTATCCGAGGATGAAATTTTAGAGAAATCTTAGTAGTGATTCCCTAAAATATCTAGGTGAGGATATTTTTCTAAAAATACTATCAAATTAACAGAGTATTTAGAAAAATATTCAATAAAAAAGGTTTCATTTGTCATTTTTTTTCTAAAATTTTGATAGATATTAATAATGTATAATGACTTCTTTTAGTAATAAAATTGATATGATCAAAGTTTAAAAATAAAAAAAAATATATTAATTAAGTAACAAAGGACAAAATGAATAAAAGTTTCCGATGATGGGATTCTAAGGAAATCTAAGTAGAGATTTCTAAAAAATCCTTAGGTGGAAAAATATTTTTAAAATACCACCAAAGTATCAGGGTATCTAGGAAAATTTTCAATAAAATTTTTATTTACTATGTTCATTTCAAAAGTGTTGGTTGGAAAATAATTAAAGAAAATTAAGACATAATAAGTGTTATATTTTTCATGCATATTTTAATTTGTTGCCTTGCATTATGTGCACGTAAAAATTTTTTATGATGGGACTCCAAGAAGTTCGAGTAGTGATTCCAGAGAATTCCTAGGTGAGAAAAGTCTTGTAGAAATTGTAAAAGTATTGAAATATTTTCAATATAAAAAATTTTTATTGTTTAATTATTTTTCTTAATTGGAACAATTTTTTAAATAAAATGTTTTAGGAAATAAATGTATTTGTAGATAAATATATTATTACATGACTTTCAATAATTTTTAAAATTATACAAAAGGAAATCTTTGAAGATAAGATTATAAAGAAATCCAAGTAGTGATTCTTTAGAAATCTTTAGGTGTGAAAATTTATCTAAAATGCCACTAATGTATTGAAACATATAGATTAATTTTTTATAAACATTTTTTTAAATAAGTTTTAGAAATACTATTTGCTTTAGAATTATAGATATCACATTTTATGTTTTTCAAAAATAAATACCAAAAATAAATATGAATTATTGAGAATAGAATTTTTAAGAATTCTGAGTAGTGATTCTTACAATTTCCTTAGGTGAGATGGTTCCTTTTAATATTGCTAGTGTATTGGAATATTTTTAAGAAATTTTCAATATATGATTCTTATTTATTTTTTCAACTTACTAAAATTAAAAAAATATGTTTTAAAGAAAATTAAGAAAATTAATTTTTAAATACCAAAATTAAGACCATTTTTGTCAATATTGAAAGATAACACATAATTAATTGGTACCATTTTAAACAAGCACTGTAGGGGTGCTAATTCTTTTTCACACTAACTAACTCCTGAACCCAAACTATTTTCGTAAACCATAAAATTATCTTTTTAATAAATTTTAATTAATTTTAAAATTTTATTAAGAAAGTAAGTTTTAATAAATGGCCACTCACACCTAATTAAAAAAGATTGGTGGCAACTCCTTTCATTTGTTTTCCAAATTCGTCTGGTGGTCTCTAAAACCATTATTTCATGATTTTTGATGCATTTGAAATTATTGCAATATCTCGAGAAGTGTAAAATTACCAAAATATCCTTATATACCCCTAAAAGATATTTTCATAGTTTGGCCTTTCTAAGCTCAGATTTTCATGAAATTTTTAGATCACAATTTTATAATATTTCATGATTTTTGGTGTTTTAAAATCCCAAAACTGAATGTAAGAACATTGATTTCCAAGAAAAAGGCTTAAATACCAAAAACTTTGCACTAAGGATAAAATAGTCTTTTCATGTGTTGGGAAGGCTTAAAAATATGTTTTTTTTACAGTAATTAATATGGACCATTGGATCTTTATTTGATCTCGATTCAATGGTCAAAGGTGGTTCCTTGAAAGAATAAAAAAAGACAACTTTTGACCCTTAGATGAAATCTCATCCAAGGGTCCATGTTTATCAAGAATAAGATCTTTTTTTTTTGTTGACTTTTAAAGGGGAGAGCTGGAACAAAAAAAAAGGGGGGAACAAAAAATGAAGAAGAACAGAATGTGAAAAAAAAAAAACTGCTGAAAAAAAAAGGTAGCCAAATAGAAAAGTGAAGAAGGAGGAGAAAAAAGAAAAAAAAAGGGGCTGCCAAAAGAATAGTGCCAGAGAAAAAACTACTAAAGGTGAAAAAAAAGAAGCCGCTAGAAAAAAAAAGAGAGAGAGAAGCTGTCGAAAGAGAAAGAGAGGAAGCAAACTAAAATAGAAAAGGTTTTAAGTTGGTTTTCATTGTTCCTCCATGCACATGATTTAAATGGTTTCTTTGCTTTTTTTTTTTTTTTAGCTACTACAGTATTCTTATTTATATAACTTATCATTGATTGAATTTACTTCCTTTTCTTTCCATCCATATGCATTTTTAGCTTAACATCATGGATATTGTGGTTAATATGTTTCTAAGTTGATTTGTTTGATGTTATGTTGTATTGGATCATTGATCTTTAAACATTCATGGAATACACTAATCTTTGGCATGATGAATACTCCTGAAAGTAGGAATTTCTATGTTTATTTTGTTTGCTAATGATATTATTTCACCTAGTTTAAAATCATCTCTTATTCTTCTTTTTGGATTGTTTACAACTTTAAAAAATTTTGAAAAGATGCTGAAATTTTTACAATAAGGCTTATTTTCATTTATGTTAACCATTCATATTTCTCTAATGTTGTTTCAAATATGAGTCTAATTTAAATCCTATGCATTTTCCTTTCATTGTTAGTTTGGTTAAATTTCCATGTTCACTTTAATCATTATGCAATTTAGTTTTTATACCTTAATTTGTTTTAAATGTAAAATTGTTCTTCATTTTTAATAATAAATCGAATGAAATTTCCTGAGGATGATATTTAGAGAAATCTGAGTAGTGATTCTCTAAAATGTCTACGTGAAGATATTTTTCTAAAAATACTATCAAAGTAATGGAGTATTTAGAAAAATATTCAATAAAAAGTTTCATTTGTCAATTTTTCCTAAAATTTTGATAGATGTTAATAATAATGTGTAGTGACTCATTTAGTAACAAAATTGGTGTAATCAAAGTTTAAAAATAGAAATAATTAATTAAGTAAAAAAGGATAAAGTGAATAAAAATTTTCAAGGATGGGATTCCAAAGAAGTCCGAGTAGAGATTCTTAAAAATTCCATAGGTCGAAAATTTTTTCTAAAATACCACCAAAGTATCAGGGTATCTAGGAAAATTTTCAATAAAATTTTTATTTACTTTGTTCCTTTTAAAAGTGTTTGGAAGATACGCAAAGAAGATTAAAGCATAATCAATATTTTTGTATACATATTTTACTTGATTGTTTGCATTACATATTCTTATGTGCTTAAAAATTTTCGATGATGGAATTCTGGAAAGTCTGAGTAGTGATTCCTAAAAATTTTCTTAGTGAGAAAAGTCTTTTAAAAATGACCAAAGTATTGGGATGTTTAGAAGTTACTTTTTAATACGAAAAATTTCTATTTCATAATTATTTTCTAAAAATTGAATGATTTTCTTAATAAATAAGTATGTGTTTTTTGGAAAATAAAGGTGTTTGTAATAAATATATTATTACACGACTTTCAATAATTTTAAAAATTAAATTAAAAAAAATAAAAAAAATCTCCGAAGATAGGATTTTTGATAATTATGAGTAGTGATTCTTAAAAGTTCCTTAGGTAAGATAATTCCTTTTAATATTACTAGAGTATTAGAATGTTTTTAGGAATATAAGGATCTTATTTATTCTAGTCTACTAAAAATAAAAATATCTATATTTTTTAAGAAAATTAATTTTTAAATACCAAAATTAAGACCATTTTTGTCAATATTAAAAGATAACACATAATTAATTAGTATCATTTTAAACGGGCACTACAAGGGTGCTAATCATTTTCCATGTGTAACTAACTCCCAAACTCATATTGTTTTTCATAGACCTAAAAATTAACTTTTTAATAAATTTTAATTAATTTATTAAGAAGGTAAGTTTTAATAGGTGGCCAATCACACCTAGTTAAAAAAGATTAGTGGTGACTCTTTTCATTTGTTTTCAAATTTATCTGACGATCCCTAACACCATTACAACATTAATCAATATGCCTTAAGAGATGAAACAATGGCTACTTGAGAAAAGGTTTAGGCATTTATGGTGTCTATGGTCATCGAAAGAATTTGGACGATTCAATCGTATTGGCAAAATTTGACACACATTGAATTACCAATTAAAAACTTAAAAAAGTATCTTGCCTGATTTTCAAAATTCAAAATAAATTTACAAAATTGGCCTCTTTTGTTCATTGCCTAAGAAAAGGTTATGGTCTCAATATATCAAATGATAATAAGGTTTGCAAGTTTAAATTCATGCCACTTTGAAGGATTATGATTGGTGAGTGAAATTATTCACAAGGGTTGAAACATAAAAGTGGTTAAAGAAAGGTGTGAAGGTATTGAATGAGTTTATTTTTTGTTATAGTAATCACCAATTACTTCAAGATTCTCATCATTAAAAAACATTGTATATTTCCTTTTGAAAAGACCTATTTTTTATTTCAACTTGAAAACTGCTTATATGGGACTTTATTGCAAATTATTTTTTCTATTTTTTTGTTTTTTTTTTTTGGCAAAGTGCTTTCATTTTATGAATTTAAAAATTAATTGTGTGAGACTTTTATTTAAACAAATGCATAGAGATAAAATTTCATAAAAAAATCAAAAGCATTCATTTTTTCCAAAATAAAGTTTAATAAGATTAATTTAAATAACTCCTAAGGACACCATGCACATGTTATACATAAAAGGTTAAAGGTTCAAAAGAAAACCATCCGATCTTGATTTTTCAATACTTGAAACTTTCTTTCACATTTCAACTCTTTACATTTTGCAATTGGATAGAGTCAACTTCCATTATCCCATCAGTTCTTGAGTCAGAATACCATTCTTGATAAGATCCTTAACCTTTTCCTTTAGCTATCTACAATTTTTAGTTGAATGGCCAATTGCTTTCATATGATAATCACATTTGCCATTAGAATCATAACTCCTTACCGATGGATTAGGTGCTATTTTTAAAGGCACAAAAGTGAGGTGTCAGCCTTCTATTAGCAAAGATAAAAGGTGAGAAAAAGGATTAGAAGTTTTTCTTGGTCATTTTTTTCTTTTTTAATTTTTTATTGGTCGGGAAGTAGGCTCAAATGTAAGGACAAGATTATGAATAGTCATTTAGGGATAGGGACTTGTTAGAAAACTTAGATACTAGCTTAGTTGGTAAAGATATGGGCTTTGAGAGATACGACTTATGATCGAGAAATGGGGTTGATAAAAAGGATAAAAATTGCATGGGGCAAAGTTTTTGGGTTAATGCCCCTCAAGTGTGATTGCTTGCACCTTCCCTTTATTCTTTGTCACTATACTTTTCTTTTCAACATCAGTTGTATCATTCAACTTAATCCTACCATTCTTGACTACATTTTCTATAATTTCTCCTACAATCACCATGTCAGCAAAGTCTTTGAAGATATTCCCAATCATTCTTTCGTAATAAAGAGTATTCAGGGAATTGACAAATGGAATAAGGATTTTTTTCTTTGACAAAGGTGGTTGTACTTGGGCTACCACATCTCTTTATCTATGTGCATATTCCTTGAAAGTTTCGATTGCACTTTTCTTTAAATTCTACATGGACAACCTATCTAGTGCCATGTTTTCTATATACTTGTATTATGGTAAGAAGGCCCTAGTCAAATCATTTCAAAAGCAAATCTTACTTTTATCTAGTTCGGCAAACCACTTTATTACAGACTCAATGAGATTATCTTAAAAGCAATGGATCAATAACTTATCATCATGAGTGTGGCCTATCATCTTTTGACAGTACACGGTGATGTGTGTTGAAGGGCATTTCATTCCATTATACTTCTCAAAATTTAGAGTTTTAAATTTTGATGGAATGGCAAGATCAAGCACTAGACTAAGCTTATTGGCATCAATATTTTTATAGATATCATAGCCTTCAATTGCCTTCAATCTCTCTTTCAATAGATCATATTTATCCTTTATCACTATAAATTCTATGAATCTAGCACCTTTTTTAGTTGCTCCCATTTTTTTGGATCATCCAAATTAGGTACATCAATAGAGTCATAAGGAGTAGGCTTAGGGTTGGCATTTATTTGAACTAAAGGCAACTTGGCAGAAGTATTTATATAAGGTTGATGAGCTGCTGGAGATGCTTGTGACATATAAGGGTCTTGAACATATAGATGTGTGAACCCAAATGGACACAATGGTGCTTTAACAACTAATTCCTCCCTTGCCCCATGAGTTTTAGTGATTCCTTTTCCTTTTGTTAAACTTGCTAACATCTATTTTAATTCTGCCAATTGTCTATCCATATCCTATTATATTCTTGTAACTGTTTCCCTGATCTCTCCTTAGACCCTTTCCATTCTATCCATCCGATTTGCATTTTCATTTTCCATGGTTCTAGTAAAGCTCGAGTGTTGTAAGTGTGCAAATTTAACTGATCTTGTTTCCTAGAATGTGCTATCCTTGAACCTTTTACTAATTATCAAAAGTTAGAAATGCATAACATGAATTCTAATATTAAAACTTTTAAAAATATCTTTTTGCTTAAAAGGTTTAACAAAAGTATATACACAATCACTACTCCTTGTTTTTAGCTGGCACGAAAAATAATGAATTCAAACAAATGTTGCATGCTATGCATGTCAAATTTTATTATTATTGAGGATAAGCTTACATTCCCTTCTGTATTCAAGTGAGGTTACTTAAAGACATTCTTTTACCTCAAAAGTTTAATGTAAGCATATTTGCAACCTTCATTCTTTTTCACAGACTCCTTTAGGCACATCATTATTAAAAATGAAACGTAAATAGAAATGTCAATTCATAGAAAATTCAAAAGTTTTCCTTCATTCCCAAAAGCTCTAATTTTATACATCAAGCACAATCCTAGGACAAAGACCATAAAGTGCTAAACTAGCTCTTACTCCTCTTTATTTCACCTAAAAAATCCAAAAGAAGTGGACTACGATTACTGGTAAGGATGACCCTTTACTTTAAGTCTTCTCCTTTTCATTCATTATCTTGGCCAATTTGACTGCCACCTACAGCATTACTTGTAATCTCAGCATGGATTGATGAAGGATTCCTATAAATAACTAGTTTCATTTTGGCATCAAAACCCTAATATCTGACTTTCATCAATCCTTGTACCCTATGTTTCAAAGCCATGCAATCTTTCAAAGAATGGCTCGTGATGCCTAGATGGTATTCACATCGGGCATTAGAGTCATACCATTTGGGAAAAGGTGGTTTGAAGGGTTCAATAAGGATAAAGGCAATGAGGTAATTTTCTTATAGCAATACGTATAACTCTATATAGGACATGGGTATTGGGTCAATAAGGGTTTTTCCTTTGGTGGTGCCAGAATTTTCTATTCTATGGTTGGTTTGCTTTGTTGGAAAAACGGTGATATAATTGGTTTTGAAGTGAATTGGGAAACTCTAAGTCAAAAATTAGGTTAGGAAGGTGGTGATGAGATAGCATGTTGAACGAGTGGTTGTGACATGTAAGGTGGTGGACATGAATTCAAGTGTGGAATTCTTGAAGGTAGCATGAAATTTAGGGGCTTAATCCTAGGTGCTTGGAAAAAAGATCGAAATAGTTATAAGAAGAATTTAGGTGTGGATTTAGAATCGAGATGATTGTGAAGGTTGTTCTTAAATAGGTGACTATATCTTGGAAATCATACTTTTGAGTTCAATCATTTGTGTGGCCAATTCACTCATTCCTTTCTTGAGCTCACCCAAACTTTGGTCTCTATTTGAATCACCCAATGCCTTAGTATGCTTAGGAAAAGTGCTAGAACTAATAGGAGCCAGTTGATCTTGATTTGATAAAATCGAAAGTGACAAATGATCCTTAAGAGGCAGTAAACTCAAACTTACAACTAGCTTTAACCATTTCCGTCAATTGAGCCATCTGTTGTTTCATCTCTCGAAGCTCGAGCCAAAATATCTCTTGAAATTAATTTGAAATTGATAATTGTTCTAATAATATTAACTATTTAAACTGGTTCAGCAGACACATTTTTTTTTAATCTTTACTTATTAATATCTAGAATATTATTAATTTAGCAATATTTTTCTCTAAATAAGGTTGTATGAACAGAAACAAATGTTTTAGGACAAAACAAAGATCATAACGATTTGAGATAGATAATTATTCAAATAGTCATAACTATTTGAACTGGTTCGATAAAGAGATTTATTTTTAAATCTCTTAATAATTTTCAAAATAGCAATAAATTAGTATTATTTTATTCTAAATAATTTTGTATGAATAGAAACAATTGTTCTACAACAAAATAGAATGTCATAATGATTTGAAATATATAATAGTTCAAATAGACATGACTAGTTGAACTTATGCGGTAAACAGATTAATTTTTTAAATCTTCAACTTATTAATTTTTAGAATACTAATAAATTAGTATTTTTTTATTTAAATTAATTTGTATGAATAGAAACAATTGTTTTGTAACAAAACAAAAGATCATAACAATTTGAAATAAATAGTTGTTCAAATAGTCTTAACTATTTGAACTCGCTCTGTAGACAGATATATTTTTTAAATCATTTACTTATTAATTTTGGAATATTAATAAATTAGTATTAGTTTATTCCGAAAAAGCTTGTTTGAGCAGAAACAATTAGTTTTATGACAAAACAAATAGTCATAATCATTTGAAATAGATAATTGTTCAAATAGTCATAAATATTTGAACATGTTTAGAAAACATATTTATTTTTAAAATTTTTACTTATTAATTTTTGGAATATTAATAAATTTATAATATTTTATTCGAATTAATCTTGCATGAATAGAATCGATTGTTTTATGACAAAACAAAAGGTAATAATGTCTTGGAATGTATAATTGTTTAGATAGTCATAACTTTTTGAACTTGTTTAGTAAACAAATTCATTTTTTTAATTCTCTTACTCATTAATTTTGGAATATTAATAAATTATTCAGTAAACATATTTATTTTTTTTAAATATTTTACTTATTAATTGTCAAAATATTAACAAATTAGTATTATTTTAATCCAAATAAGCTTGAATGAACAAAAACAATTATTTTATAACAAAACAAAAGGTCATAACAATTTAAAATAAAAAATTATTCAAATAGTCATAATAAGTTGAACTTGTTTGGTAAACAGATTTATTATTTAAATGTTTCACTTATTAGTTGTCTTAATATTAATAAATTTGTATTATTTTGTTCAAAATAAGCTTGCATGAATAGAATAAATCATTTATGACAAAACAAAAGGTTATAGTGATTTCAAATAGATAATTGTTCAAATAGTCATAATTATTTAAACTTGTTTGGTAAACAGATTCATTTTTTAAATCTCTTAATTATTAATTTTTGAAATATTAATAGCATAGTATTATTTTATTTTGAATAAGCTTATATGAATTGAAATAATTTTTTATGACAAAACAAAAGATCATAATTATTTGAAATAGATAATTATTCAAATAGTCATGGCTATTTAATCTAGTTCGATAAACATATTTATTTTTAAAATTTTTTATTTATTAATTATCAAAATATTAATAAATTAGTAATATTTTAATTCGAATAAGCTTGTGTGAACCAAAACTATTATTTTATAATAGAACAAAAAGTCATAAGATTTGAAATACATAATTCCTTAAATAGTCATAACTAGTTGAAATAATTTGATAAATAGATTTATTTTTTAAATCTCTTATTAATTTTCAAAATATTAATAGGTTAGTATTATTTCATTTCGAACAAACTTATATGAACAAAAACATTTGTTTTATGATAAATCAAAAGGTTATAATGATTTGAAATAGATAATTGTTCAAATAGTCATAATTATTTGAATTGATTAGGTAAACAGAATTATTTTTTAATCTCTTACTTATTAATTTTTGAAATATTAATAAATTCATTTGATTTTATTTTGAATAAGGTAATATGAATTGAAAATATTGTTTTATGATAAAACAAAAGATCATAATGATTTGAAATAAATAATTGTTCATATAGTCTTAACTAGTTGAACTGGTTTGTCAAAAAAAATTATTTTTTAAATCTCTTAATTATTAATTTTTGAAATATTATTATATTAGTATTATTTTATTTCGAATAAGCTTGTATGAACAGAAATAATTGTTTTATGACAGAACAAATGGTTATAATGATTTGAAGTATACAATTGTTCAAATAGTCATTACTATTTGAACTGGTTTTGTAAACATATTTATTTTTTAAATCTCTTACTTATTAATTTTTAAAAGATTAATAAATTAGTATTATTTTATTCCGAATAAGCTTATATGATCAAAAAAAACTGTTATATGACCAAACAAAAGGAAATAACGATTTGAAATAGATAATTGTTAAAATGGCTATAATTATTTGAAGTGGTTCCATAAATAGATTCATTTTTTAAATCACTTACTTATTAATTTTTGGAATATTAATAAATTAGTATTATTTTGTTTCGAATAAACTTGTATAAACTGAAATAATTATTTTATGACAAAACAAAAGGTCATAACAATTTAAATAGACAATTATTCAAATAGTCGTAACTATCTAACTTTGTTCAGTAAAAAATTTATTTTTTAAATTCTTGCTTATTAATTATTGAAATATTAAGAAAATAATATTTTTTTGGATAAGTTTTTATGAACTGAAACAATTGTTTATGTCAAAACAAAAGGTCATAACGATTTTAAATAAATAATTGTTCATATAGTCATAACTATTTAAACTTGTTCGGTAAACAGATTTATTTTTTAAAATATTTTTCCTATTAATTTTTCAAATGTTAATAAATTTGGATTATTTTATTTAGAATAAGCTTGTAAATTATGAAACAAATATTTTATGACTAAATGAAAGGTTAGAACAATTTGAAATAGATAATTATTCTAATAGTTTTAAATATTTGAACTAGTTTGATAAACACATTTATTTTTTAGATCTCTTACTTATTAATTTTTGGAATATTATTAAATTAGTATTATTTTTAACCAAATAAGCTTATATGACAAACAATTGTTTTAAGCCAAAACAAAGATTTTAACGATTTGTTCAATTAGTTATAACTATTAATTTGAATTAGTTTGGTAAACAAATTTATTATTTAAATCTATTACGTATTAATTTTTGAAATATTAATCAATTAGTATTATTTTATTTCGAATAAGCTTCTATCATAAAAAAGAATTGTTTTACAATAAAACCAAAGGTCATAATGATTTTAAATAGATAATCATTCAAATGGCCATAATTATTTTAACTGATTCGATAAATAGATCTATTTTTTAAATTTTTTATTAATTTAAAAAATATTAATAAATTAGTATTATTTTATTCCATCTGAGCTTTTATTAAGTGAAAACAATTGTTTTATGACAAATCAAAAGGTTAAAATGATTTTAAATAGATAGCTGTTTAAATAACTATTTAAACTTGTTTGATAAACAAATTTACTTTTTTAAATCTCTTTCTTCTAATTTTTTGAATGTTAATAAATTAGTATTAATTTATTCTAAATAAGCTCATATGAACTAAAACAATTGTTTTATGATTAAACAAAATATCAGAATGATTTGAAATAGATAATTATTTTAATAGTCTTAACCATTTAAATTGATTTGATAAACAAATTATTTTTAAATTTCTTATTAATTTTTGAAATATTATTAAATTAGTATTATTTTAATTCAAATAAGCTTGTATGAACAAAAAATTTGTTTTATGACAAAAGAAAAGGTCATAACGATTTAAAATAGATAAATGTTCATATAGTTTTAACTATTTGAATTGGTTCGGTAGTTAGATTTGTTTTTTAATTTTCTTGGCTATTAAGTTTTGGAATATTATTAAATTAGTATTATTTTATTTTGAATAAATAGTATGAATAGAACCAATTGTTTGATGACAAAATAAAAGGTTCTAATGATTTGAAATAGATAATTATTCAAATAGTAAAAAATATTTGAAATGGTTTGGTAAGCAATTTACTTTTTATATCTCTTACTAATTAATTCTTGAAATATTTATAAATTAGTATTACTTTCTTTTGAAAAAGCATGCATGTTGAAAAACAATTGTTTTATGACAAAATAAAAGTAATAATGAATTGAAATAGATAGCTATTTAAAAGTCATAATTATTTGAATTGATTCAATAAACTGATTTATTTTTTAAATCTCTTACTTATTAATTTTCAAAATAGTAATAAAGTATTATTATTTTATTTTGGATAAGCTTTTATGAACTAGAACAATTGTTTCATGACAAAACAAATGATTATAATGATTTTAAGTAGATAATTATTCAAATAGTCATAACTATTTAAACTTGTTTGGTAAACAAATTTATTTTTCAAATCTAATGCTTATTAATTTTTTGAATGTTAATAAATTAGTATTATTTTATTCCAAATAAGCTTGTATAAACTGAAACAATTATTATATAACTAAACAAAAGGTCAAAATAATTTGAAATAGATAATTATTCTAATAGTTAACTATTTGAACTGGTTTGACAAACAAATTTATTTTATAAATCTCTTATTAATTTTCATAGTATTATTAAATTAGTATTATTTTTATTCGAATAAGCTTGTATGATCAGAAACAATTGTTTTATGAGAAAACAAAGATCATAACGATTTGAGATTGATATTTATTCAAACAATTATAACTAATTGAATTGCTTTAGAAAACAGCTTTAGTTTTTAAATCTCTTGGTTATTAATTTTTGAAATATTAATAAATTAGTATTATTTTATTTTAGATAAATTTTTATGAACTAAAATAATTGTTTTATGATAAAACAAAATGTCATAACAATTTTAAATACATAGTTGTTAAAACAGTCAAATCTATTTGAACTTGTTTGGTAAATAGATTTATTTTTTAAAATCTCTTACTCAACAATTTTTTGAATGTTAATAAATTAGTATTATTTTATTCTCAATAAGTTCGTTGAACTAAAATAGTTGTTTTTTTTACTAAACAAAATGTCAGAATGATTTGAAATAGATAATTGTTCGATAGTCTTAACGACTTGAATTGGTTTGGCAAACAATTTTTTAAAATCTCTTACTTACTAATTTTTGAAATATTATTAAATTAGTATTATTTTAATTTGAATAAGCTTGTATGAACAGAAACAATTATTTTATGACAAAAAAAGATCATAATGATTTGAGATAGATAATTGTTTAAATAATCATAACTATTTGAATTGTTTTGGTAAATAGATTTAGCTTTTAAATCTCCTATTAATTTTCAAAATATTAATAAATAAATATTATTTTATTCTGAATAATTTTGCATGAATAGAAACAATCATTTTATGACAAAACAAAAAGTCATAATGATATGAAAGAGATAGTTGTTCAAATGGACATGAGTATTTGAACTTGTTTAGTAAACAAATTTATTTTTTAAATCTCCTACCTATTAATTTTTAGAATATTAATATATTAGCATTGTTTTATTCCAAATAAACTTGTATGAATAGAAACAATTGTTTTTATGACAAAACAAAGCATCATAACTATATGAAATAAATAATTGTTCAAACAATCATAACTATTTGAACTTGCTCAGTAAATAGATTTACTTTTTACATTTTTTACTCATTAGTTTTTTGAATAGTAATAAATTAGTATTATTTTATTTCAAATATGTTTGTATGAATAGAAACAATTGGTTTATGACAAATCAAAAGGTCACAACTATTTAAAATAGATAATTGTTTAAATAGCCATAACTATTTGATTGTGTTCAGAAAACATATTTATTTTTACAATTTTTACTTATTAATTTTTGAAATATTAATAAATTTATATTACTTTATTTGAAATAAGTTTGTATGAGTAGAAACAAATATTTTATGAAAAAATAAAAGGTTATAACGATTTGAAATATATAATTATTCAAATAGCCATAGCTATTTGAACTTGTTCGATAAACGGATTCATATTTTCAATCTCTTACTCATTAAATTTTGTAATATTAATAAATTAGTATTATTTTATTTTGATTAAGCCTATATGAATTGATACAATTGTTTTATGATAAAACAAAAGGTCATAACGATTTGAAATAGATAATCATTCAAGTAGTTATGACTATTTGAACTTGTTCAAAAAACATATTTATTTTTAAATCTTTTACTTAATAATTGTTGAAATATTAATAAATTAATATTATTTTAATCCGAATAAACTTGTATGAACAAAAACAATTGTTTTATGACAAAACAAAAAGTCATAACGATTTGAAATAAATAATTATTTAAATAGTCATAACTATTTGAACTTATTTGGTAAACAAATGTATTTTTAAAAATTTTACTTATTAGTTGTCTAAATAGTAATAAATTTCTATTACTTTAATTGAAATAAGCTTGTGTGAATAGAAAAAAATATTTTATGACAAAACAAAATCTTATAGCGATTTAAAATAGATAATTGTTTAAATATTCATAACCGTTTTAACTTGTTCAATAAATAGACTTAGTTTTTAAATCTCTTACTTATTAATTTTTGGAATATTAATAAATTAGAATTATGTTATTCCTAGTCAGCTTATATTTACAAAAACAATTGTTTTGTAACAAAACAAAAGGTTATAATGTTTTGAAATAGATAATTGTTTAAACAGTTATAACTATTTGTACTAGTTAGGCTAACATATTCATTTTTTAAATCTATACTTATTAATTTTTAAAATATCAAAAAATTAGCAATACTTTATTCTGAATAAGACTGTATTACTAGAAACAATTGTTTTATGACAAAAGAAATGGTCATAATAATTTGAAATAAATAATTGTTCAAATTGTTATAACTACTTAATTGGTTTGGTAAACAAATTTATTTTTTAAAATCTCTTATTAATTTTCAAAATATTAATAAACTAATATTATTTTATTCAAAACAAACTTATATGAACAAAAACATTTGTTTTACGACAAAAGAAAAGGTCATAACGATTTGAAATAGATAGTTAATCATACAGCCTTAAATATTTGATTTGGTTCAGCAAACAAATTTATTCTTTAAATCTCTTAGTTATTAATTTTCATAATATTATTAGATTAGTATTATTTTATTTCAAATAAGCTTGTATGAACATATATAATTGTTTTACGACAAAACAAAAGGTTATAACGATTTGAAATATATAATTATTTAAATAGTAATAACTATTTAAACTAGTCTGGTAAGTATATTTATTTTTTAATTCTCCTACTTTTTAATTCTTGAAATATTAATAAATTAGTATTATTTTATTTCAAATAAGCTTGTATGATGAAAAATAATTGTTTTATAACAAAACTAAAGTTCATAACAATTTGAAATAGATAATTGTTCAAATAGCCATAATTATTTGAATTGATTTGATAAACTAATTAATTTTTTAAATCTTCAACTTTTCAATTTTTGAAATATTAATAAAGTAATATTATTTTATTTTGGATATGTTTTTATGAACTAAAACAATTATTTTATGATAAAACAAAAGGTAATAATGATTTTAAATAGATAATTGTTGAAATAGTCATAACTGTTTAACTTGTTTGGTAAACAGATTTATTTTTTTAAAATTTCTTGCTTATTAATTTTCTAAATGTTAATAAAATTATATTATTTTATTTCAAATTAGCTTGTACGAACTAAAAAAATTTTTTTTTTATGACAAAACAAAAGGTCAGAACGATTTGAAATAGATAATTATTCTAATAATCTTCACTATTATAACTGGTTCGTCAAACACATTTATTTTTTAAATCTCTTAATAATTTTTAGAATATTATTAGTTTAGCATTATTTTATTCTAAATAAGCTTGTATGAATAGAAACAATTTTTTTTATGACAAAACATGATCATACTATTTGAGATAGATAATTGTTGAAATAGTCATAACTATTTAAACTAGTTTGGTAAATAGATTAAGTTTTTAAATCTCTATTAATTTTTGAAATATTAATAAATTAGCATTATTATATTCTGAATAATTTTGCATGACTAAAAACAATTTTTTTACAATAAAACAAAATGTTATAATGATTTGAAAAGATAATAGTTCAAATAGACATGACTATTTGAACTTGTTCAGCAAATATATTTATTTTTTAAATCTCCAACTTATTAATTTTTAGAACATTAACAAATTAGTATTATTTTATTTTGAATAAACTTGTTTGAATAGAAACAATTGTTTTATGACAAAATAAAAGATCATAACGATTTGGAATAAATAATTGTTCAAATAGTTAAAACTATTTGAACATGCTTGTTAAATAGATTTATTTTTTAAATCTTTTACTTATTAATTTTTTGAATTTTAATAAATTAGTATTATTTTTATTTCGAATAAGCTTTTATGAACAAAAATATTTAGTTTATGACAAAACAAAAGATCATATGATTTGAAATAGATAATTGTTCAAATAGTCATAACTATTTAAACATGTTCAAAAAAACATATTTTTTTCTGATTCATTTCTAGAATATTAATAAATTTAAATTATTTTATTCAAAACAAGCTTGCAAGAACAAAACTAATTGTTTTGTGGCAAAAGGAAATGTCATAATTTTTTGAAATAGATAATTGTTTAGGTAGTCATAACTATTAGAACTTATTCGATAAACATATTCTTTTTTTAGTTCTCTTACTCATTAATGTTTGGAATATCAATAAATTAGTATTATTTTACTTCAAATAAACTTGTATGAAATGAAACAATTATTTTATTATAAAAAAAGGTCATAATGATTTGGAATAGATAATTATTCAAATAGTCATGACTATTTGAACTTGTTTGGTAAACATATTTATTTTTTAAAATCTTTTACTTATTAATTGTCAAAATATTAATAAATTAATATTATTTTAATCTAAATAAACTTGTATGAACAAAACAATTGTTTTATGACAAAATAAATAACACAAATAGTCATAATGATTTGAACTTATTCAGTAAACAAATTTATTTTTCAAATATTTTACTTAATAATTGCCTTAATATTAATAAATTTGATTTATATTATTTGAAATAAGATTTTATTAATAGAAAATTTTTTTTTATTATAAAACAAAAGGTTATAGCGATTCCAAATAGATTATTGTTCAAACAGTCATAATTTTTTAAACTTATTTAGTAAATAGATTTGTCTTTTAAATTTCTTTATTATTAATTTTTTGATTACAAATAAATTAGCATTATTTTATTTTGAATAAGCTTATATGAACCGAAACATTTCTTTTATGACAAAACAAAAAGTCATAACGATTTGAAATAGATAATTATTCAAAAAATCATGATTATTTGATCTAGTTCAGTAAACATATTTATTTTAAAAATTTTTTATTTATCAACTATTGAAATATTAGTAAATTAGTATTATTTTAATATTAATAAGCATGTATGAATAGAAACAATTGTTTTATAACAAAACAAAAAGTCATAACAAATTGAAATAAATAATTACTTAAATAGTCATAACTATTTGAACTAGTTTGAAAATTAGATTTATTTTTTAAATCTCTTATTAATATTTTAAATATTAATATATTAGTATTACTTTATTCCGAACAAACTTATGTGAACAAAAACATTTGTTTTATGACAAACAAAAGGTCAAAATGATTTGAAATAGATAATTGTTCAAATAATCGTAATTATTTGAACTGGTTAGGTAAATAAAATTATTTTTTAAATCTCTTACTTATTAATTTTTGAAATATTAATAAATTCATTTTATTTTATTCCAAATAAGCTATTATGAATTCAAAAAAAATTATTTTATGACAAAACAAAAGATCATAATGATTTGAAGTAGATAATTGTTCATATAGTCTTAAATATTTAAACTAGTTTGGCAAACAAATTTATTTTTTAATTCTCTTAGTTATTAATTTTTGGAATATTATTAGATTAGTATTATTTTATTTCGAATAAGCTTGTATGAACAAAAATAATTGTTTTATGAAAAAACAAAAGGTTATAACAATTTGAAGTTTACAATTATTCCAATAATCATTGCTATTTGAATTGATTCGATAAATTTTAAATCTCTAACTTATCAATTTTTGAAATATTAATAAGTAATATTATTTTATTTTGGATAAGCCTTTATGTAATGAAATAATTGTTTTACGATAAAAATAAAAGGTCATAACAATTTTAAATAGATAATTGTTCAAATAGTCATAACTATTTGAACTTATTCCATAATCAGATTTATTTTTTAATTTCTTGCTTATTAAATTTCTGAATGTTAATAAATTAGTATTATTTTATTTCAAATAAGCATGTATGAACTGAAACAATTATTTTTTGAATAAACAAAAGGTTGAAATAATTTGAAATAGATAATTATTCTTATAGCTTAACTATTTGAACTGGTTCAACAAACACATTTAGTTTTTAAATTCTTATTAATTTTTGAAATAGTAACAAATTGGTATTATTTTATTTTGAATAATTTTGTATGAATACCAATTATTCTAAATAATTGGTATTATTTTATTATAAAACAAAATGTCATAACAGTTCGAAATAGATGGTAATTCAAATAGACATGACTATCTGAACTTGTTCGATAAATAAATTTATTTTTTAAATCTCTAACTTATTAATTTTTAGAATATTAATAAATTAATATTATTTTATTCCAAATAAACTTTTATGAATAGAAACAATTGTTTTATGACAGAACAAAATATCATAACGATTGGAAATAAATAATTATTCAAATAGTCATAACTATTTGAACTCACTTGGTAAAAAAATTATTTTTTAAATCTTGTACTTGTTAATTTTTGGAATTTTAATAAATTAGTATTGTTTTATTCTGAATAAGCTTGTATAAATAGAAACAATCGCTTTATGACAAAATAAATGGTCATAATGATTTGAAATAGATAATTGTTCAAATAGTCATAATTATTTGAACGTGCTTAGAAAAAAAATTTATTTATGAAAGTTTTGCTTATTAACTTTTGGAATATTAATTAATTTATATTATTTTATTTGAAATAAGCTTGGATGAACAAAACCAATTATTTTCTAACAAAACAAAAGGTCATAATGTTTTGAAATAGATAATTGTTTAGATGGTCATAACTCTTTGAACTTATTTGGTAAATAGATTCAATTTTCTAGTTCTCTTACTCATTAATTTTTGGAATATTAATAAATTAGTATTATTTTATGTCAAATAAGCTTATGTTAACTGAAACAATTGTTTTATTACAAAACAAAAGGTCATAATGATTTGAAATGGATAATTATTCAAATAGTCATAACTATTTGAATTGTTCGATAAACATTTATTTTTTAAATCTTTTACTTATTAATTGTCAAAATATTAATAAATTAATATTATTTTAATTTGAATAAGCTTGTATGAACAAAAACAATTATTTTATGACAAAACAAAAAATCATAATAATTTGTTGTTCAAATAGTCATAACAATTTGAACTTGTTTGGTGAATAGATTTATTTTTTAAATCTTTTACTTATTAATTGTCTTAATATTAATAAATTTGTATTATTTTATCCAAAATAAGCTTGTATGAATAGATGAAATCTTTTTATGATAAAACAGAAGGTTATAGCGATTTCATATAGATAATTATTCAAATAGTCATAATTATTTAAACTTATTTGGTAAACAATTTCATTTTTTAAATCTCTTAATTATTAATTTTCAGAATATTAACCACTTAGTACTATTTTATTTCAAATAAGCTTATATAAACTGAAATAAATTTTTTATGACAAAACAAAAGTCATAACAATTTGAAATAGATAATTATTCAAATAGTCATGACAATTTGATCTAGTTTGATAAGCATATTTATTTTTAAAATTTTTTACTTATTAATTGTTGAAATAATAATAAATTAGTATTATTTTAATCGAATAAGCTTGTATGAATAGAACTATTGTTTTATAACAAAACAAAAAGTTAGAATGATTTGAAATAATTAATTGCTCAAATAGTCATAATTGTTTGAACTGGTTTGATAAGAAGATTTATTTTTTAAATCTCTTATTAATTTTTGAAATATCAATAGATTTGTATTCTTTTATTCTAAACAAACTTATATGAACAAT
The DNA here is from genome assembly GCF_047325235.1 of Durio zibethinus. Taxonomy (NCBI): domain Eukaryota; kingdom Viridiplantae; phylum Streptophyta; class Magnoliopsida; order Malvales; family Malvaceae; genus Durio; species Durio zibethinus. The sequence goes on from NC_143178.1 coordinate 14,801,519, forward strand.
TTTGTTTTTTTAAACTCTTGCTTAGTAATTTTTAAAACACTAAGAAATTAGTATTATTTTATTTTGGATATGCTTTTATGAACTGAAATAATTGTTTTATGTCAAAACAAAAGTTCATAACAATTTTAAATAAATAATTATTCAAATAATTATAACTATTTGAACTTGTTCAATAAACAAATTTATTTTTGCAAATCTTTGGCTTATTAATTTTCCAAGTGTTAATAAATTTGGATTATTTTATTTTGAATAAGCTTGTAAGATATGAAATAAATATTTTATGACTAAACAAAATATCAGAACAATTTGAAATAGATAATTATTCTAATGGTTTTAGTTATTTGAATTGGTTCTGCAAGCACATTTACTTTTTAAATCTCTTACTTTAATTTTTGGAATATTATTAAATTATAATTATTATTAATTTAACAAGCTTCTATGATCAAAAACAATTGTTTAATGACAGAAAAAAGATCTTAATGATTTGGGATTGAAAATTGTTCAAGTAGTGATAACTATTTAAATTGGTTTGGTAAACAGATTTATTTTTTAAATCTTTTATTAATTTTTCAAATATTGATAAATTAGTATTATTTTATTTTGAATAAGCTTGTATGACAAAAAAACAATTATTTTATGACAAAAAAAGCTCATAACAATTTTAAATAGATAATCATTCAAATGGCCATAATTATTTTAACTGATTTTGTAAACTAATTTATTTTTTAAATTTCTTATTTATTAATTTTAGAAACATTACTGAATTAGTATTATTTTATTCTGTCTAAGCTTGTACTAATTGAAACAATTGTTTTATGACAAATCAAATGATTATAACAATTTTAAGTAGACAATTGCTCAAATAGTAATAACTATTTGAACTTGTTTGATAAACATATTTATTTTTTTAAATCTCTTTTTGTTATTAATTTTTTGAATGTTAATAAATTAGTATTAATTTATTTTGAATAAGCTTGTATGAGTTGAAACAATTGTTTTATAACCAAACAAAAGGTCAAAATGATTTGAAATAGATAATTATTCTAATAGTCTTAACCATTAGAACTTATTTGATAAACAAATTTATTTTTTAAATCTCTTACTTACTAATTTTTGAAATATTATTGAATTAGTATTATTTAAATTCGAATAAGCTTGTACGAATAAAACAATTTTTTTATCACAAAACAAAATGTTATAATAATTTAAAATAGATAATCATTCATATAGTCTTGACTATTTAAACTAGTTCAGCAATTTGATTTATTTTTTAATTTTATTGGTTATTAAGTTTCAAAATAGTATTAAATTAGTGTTATTTTATTTTGAATAAATAGTATGAATAGAACCAATTGTTTGATGACAAAATAAAATGTTATAATGATTTGAAATAGATAATTATTCAAATAGTTAAAACTATTTGAAATAGTTTGATAAGCATATTTACTTTTTAAATCTCTTACTGATTAATTTTCTAAATTTAATAAATTAATATTATTTTCTTTCAAACAAACTTATATTAACAAAAACAATTGTTTTATGACAAAACATAAAGTAATAATGATTTGAAATAAATAATTGTTCAACTAGTTATAATTATTCAAACCGGTTTGGTAGATAGAATTATTTTTTAAATCTCTTATAAATTTTTGAATATTAAAAATTAGTTTTATTCTATTTTGAATAAGCTTGTATGACCTGAAATAATTGTTTTTTGACAAAACAAACAGTCATAACAATTTGAAATAAATAATTGTTCATATAGTCTTAACTGTTTGAATTGGTTCGGCAAATGGATTTATTTTTTAAATCTCTTAGTTATTAATTTTTAGAATATTACTAAATTAGTATTATTTTATTATGAATAAGCTTGTATGAATAGAAACAATTGTTTTATGATAGAACAAAAGTTTATACAATTTGAGATAGATAATTGTTTAAATAGTCATAACTATTTGAACTAGTTTGGTAAAAAAATATTTTTTAAATCTCTTATTAATTCTTGAAATATTAATAAATTAGTATTATTTTATTTCGAATAAGCTTGTATGCTGAAAAAATTTGTTTTATGACAAAACAAAAGGTAATAATGATTTGAAATAGATAGTTGTTCAAATGGCCATAATTATTTGAACTGATTTGGTAAATTAATTTATTTTTTAAATCTTTTACTTATTAACTTTTGAAATATTAATAAAGTAGTGGTATTTTATTTGGATAAGATTTTATGAACTAAAACAACTGTTTTATGACAAAACAAATGGTTATAATGATTTTAAATAGATAACTGTTTAAATAGTCATAACTACTTGAACTTGTTTGGTAAACAGATTTATTTTTTCAAATTTAATGCTTATTAATTTTTTGAAAGTTAATAAATTAGTATTATTTTATTCCAAATAAGGTTGTATGAATTGAAATAATTATTGTGTGACCAAACAAAAGGTCAGAGCGATTTGAAATAGATAATTATTCTAATAGTCTTAACTATTTGAACTGGTTCGACAAATACATTAATTTTTTAAGTCTCTTATTAATTTTTGGAATATTATTAAATTAGTATTATTTTTATCTGAATAAGCTTATATGATCAAAAACAATTGTTTTATAAGAAAACAAAGATAATAACGATTTGAGATTGATATTTGTTCAAATAGTCATAACTATTTGAACTAGTTTGGAAAATAACTTTAGTTTTTAAATCTCTTACTTATTAATTTTTGAAATATTAAAAAAGTAGTATTATTTTATTTTATATAAGTTTTTATAAAGTGAAACAATTGTTTTATATAAAACAAAAGGTCATAACAACTTTAAATAGATAATTGTTCAAATAGTCAAATTTACTTAAACTTATTTGGTAAATAGATTTATTTTTTTAAATCTCCTACATATTAATTTTCAAAATATTAATAAAATAGTATTATTTTAATGTAAATAAACTTGTATCAATAGAAAAAAAATTTTTATGACAAAACAAAATGTCATAACTATTTGAAATAAATAATTATTCAAATAGTCATAATGATATGAACTTGCTCGGTAAATAGATTTATTTTTAAAAATTTTTACTTATTAATTTTTGGAATATTAATAAAATAGTATTATTTTATTTCAAATAAGTTTATATGAACAAAAACAATTGGTTTATGACAAAACAAAAGGTTATAACTATTTGAAACAGATAATTATTCAAATAGTCATAATTATTTGAATGTGTTCAGAAAACAAATTTATGTTTTAAATTTTTTGCTTATTAATTTTTAGAATATTAATAAATTTATATTATTTTATTCCAATTACACTTGTACGAATATAAACAATTATTTTATGACACAACAAAAGGTCATAACAATTTGAAATAGATAATTATTTGAAAAGTCATAACCATTTGAACTTATCCAATAAATCGATTCATATTTTATATCTCTTACTCATTAACTTTTGGAATATTAATAAATTAGTTTTATTTTATTCCAAATAAGCCTATATAAATTAATACAATTTTTTTACAATGAAACAAAAGGTCATAGCAATTTGAAATAGATAATTATTCAAATAGCTATGACTATTTAAACTTATTCAGTAAACATATTTATTTTGAAAATATTTTACTTTTTAATTGTCAAAATATTAATAAATTAATATTATTTTAGTTCGAATAAACTTGTGTGAACAAAAACAATTGTTTTATGACAAAATAAAAAATCGTTATGATTTGAAATAAATAATTGTTCAAATAGTCATAACTAATTCGACAAACTGATTTATTTTTTTAAATCTCCTACTTTTCAAATTTTAAAATATTAATAAAGTAATATTATTTTATTTTGGATAAGATTTTGTGAACTGAAACAATTATTTTATGTTAAAACAAAAGGTTATAACGATTTTAAATAGATAATTGTATAAATTGAAACAATTATTTTATGACTAAACAAAAGGTTAAAATGATTTGAAATAGCTAATTATTCTAATAGCCTTAACTATTTAAGTTGGTTCAATAAACACATTTATTTTTAAATCTCTTACATATTAATTTTTAGAATATTATTAATTTAGCAATATTTTACTCTGAATAAGCTTGTATGAATACAAACAATTACTTTATGAGAAAAAAAGATCATAACAATTTTAGATAGATAATTGTTCTCATAGTCATAACTATTTGAACTGGTTCGATAAACAAATTTACCTTTTAAATATCTTATTAATTTTTGAAATATTAATAAATTAGTATTATTTTATTCTGAATAATTTTATATGAATAGAAACAATTATTTTACGACAAAACAAAATGTCATAATGATTTGAAATAGCTAATAGTTCGAATAAACTTGACTATTTGAACTTGTTTAGTGAACATATTTATTTTTAAAATTTTTAACTTCTTAATTTTTAGAATATTAATAAATTAGTATTATTTTGTTTCAAATAAACTCGTATGAATAGAAACAATTGTTTTATGAGAAGACAAAAGATCATAACGATTTAAAATAAATAATTGTTCAAGTAGTCATAACTATTTAAACTCACTCAATAAACATATTTAGTTTTTTAAATCTTTTACTTATTAATTTTTGGAATTTTAATAAATTAGTATTATTTTATTCTGAATAAGCTTTTATGAACAAAAACAATTGGTTTATGACAAAACAAAAGATCATAATGATTTGAAATGGATAATCATTCAAATAAATATAACTATTTGAACATGTTTAGAAAAACATATTTATTTTTTAAATTTTTACTTATGAATTTTTTTAATATTAATCAATTTATATTATTTTATTTGAAATAAGCTTGCATGAACAAAACCAATTGTTTTAAGACAAAAGAAAAGGTCATAATGTTTTGAAATAGATAATTATTCAAATAGTCATAACTACTTGAGCTTATTCGATAAACAGATTTATTTTCTAATTCTCTTACTCATTTTTTTAGAATATTAATAAATTAATATTATTTTATTTCAAACAAGCTTATTTGAATTGAAACAGTTTTTTTATTACAAAACAAAAGGTCATAATGATTTGAAATAGTTAATTATTCAAATAATCATGACTATTACAACTTGTTCGGTAAACATATTTATTTTTTAAACCTTTTACTTATTAATTGTTAAAATATTAATATTTAATATTATTTTAATCCAAATAAGCTTGTATGAACAGAAATTTTATGACAAAACAAAGAGTCATAACAATTTGAAATAAATAATTGTTCAAATAGTCATAACATTTAAACTTGTTTGATAAACAGATTTATTTTGTAAATCTTTTACTTATTAATTGTCTTAATATTAATAATTTTGTATTATTTTATTTGAAATAAGCTTTTATGAATAGAAAAAAATATTTTACTTCAAAACAAAGGTTATAGTGATTTCAAATAGATAATTATTCAAATAGTTATAATTATTTAAACTTGTTCCATAAACTGATTTTTTTTCTTAATCTCTTAGTTATTAATTTTTGGAATATTAATAAATTGATATTATTTTATTTCGAATAACCTTACATGAACTAAAACAAATCTCTTATGACAAAAGAAAGGGTCATAATGATTTAAAATAGATAATTATTCAAATAGTCATGACTATTTGATCTAGTAAGGTAAATATATTTATTTTTTAAAATTTTTACTTATTAATTGTCAAAATATTAATAAATTAGTATTATTTTAATATGAATAAGCTTGTATGAATAGAAATAAATGTTTTATAACAAGACAAAATGTTAGAACAATTTAAAATCAATAATTTGTCAAATACTCATAACTATTTGAACTGGTTTAATAAATAGATTTATTTTCTAAATCTCTTATTAATTTTTGAAATATTAATAGATTAGTATTACTTTACTCCAAACAAACTTATATGAACAAAAACATTTGTTTTATGACAAAACAAAAGGTCAAAAAGATTTGAAATAGATAATTGTTCAAATAGTCATAATTATTTGAATTGGTTAGGTAAACAAAAATATTTTTTTAAATATCTTACTTATTAATTTTTGAAATATTAATAAATTCATTTTATTTTATTTCGAATCAACTAGTATGAATTGAAAAATTATTTTATGACAAAGCTAAAGGTCATAAAATTATGAAATTGATAATTATTCATATAGTCTTAAATATTTGAACTAATTCGTCAAACAAATTTATTTTTAATTCTCTTAGTTATTAATTTTCAGAATATTATTAGATTAGTATTATTTTATTCCAAATAAGCTTGTATGAACAAAAATAATTGTTTTGTGACAAAACAATTTGAAGTATACAATTGTTCAAATTGTCATAATTATTTGAATTAGTTCGATAAATAGATTTATTTTTTAAATCGCTTACTTATAAATTTTTGAAAGATTAATAAATTAGTATAATTGTATTCCAAATAAGCTTAAAAGATAAAAAAACATTTGTTATATGACCAAACAAAAGGTAATAACAATTTGAAATAGATAATTATTGAAATGACTATAATAATTTGAAATGATTCGGTAAACAAATTCACTTTTCAAATCACTTATTAATTTTTGGAATATTAATAAATTTGTATTATTTTATTTCAAATAAGCTTGTATGAATTGAAACAATTGTTTTATAACAAAACAAAAGTTCATAATGATTTGAAATAGATAATTTTTCATGTATCTTAATTGTTTAAACTGCTTCAACAAACAAATTTATTTTTTCAATCCCTTAGTTATTAATTTTCAAAATATTATTAAATTAGTATTATTTTATTTTGAAAAAGCTTCTATGAACTAAAACAATTATTTATAATAGAACAAAAGGTTATAATGATTTGAAATAGGTAATTATTCAAATAGGAACTGCTTCAGTAAATAGATTTATTTTTTAAATCTCTTACTTATTAATTTTTGAAATATTAATAAATTAGTATTATTTTATTCCAAATAGGCTTGTATGATGAAAAACAATTTTTTTATGACAAAACAATGTTCGTAATGATTTGTATAGGTAATTGCTGAAATAGCCATAATTATTTGAATTAATTCGGTGAATAGATTCACTTTTTAAATCACTTACATATTAATTTTGGAATATTAATAAATTATTATTATTATTTTATTTCAAATATGCTTTAATAAACCAAAACAATTGTTTTATGATAAAACCAAATGTCATAACAATTTTAAATATACAACTATTTAAATAGTCATAACTATTTGAATTTGTTCAGGAAACGCATTTATTTTTTTAAATCTCTTACTTATTAATTTTTGAAATATTAATAAATTAGTATTATTTTATTTTGGATAGGCTTTTATAAACTAAAGCAATTGTTTTATCGTAAAACAAAAGGTCATAACGATTTTAAATAATTAATTGTTCAAATAGTCATAACCATTTGAGCTTATTCGGTAAACAGATTTATTTTTACAAATCTCTTGCTTTAATTTTTTGAATGTTAATATATTAGGATTATTTTATGCCGAATAAGCTTGTATGATATGAAACAAATATTTTATGACTAAAAAAAATGTTAGTACGATTTGAAATAGATAGTTATTCTTATTGTTTTAACTATTTGAACTGGTTCAACAAACGTATTTATTTTTTAAATCTCTTACAAATTTTTGAAATATTAATAAATTAGTATTATTTTGTTTTGAATAAGCTTATATGAAAAAAACAATTGTTTTATAACAAAATAAAAGATCATAGTGATTTGAAATAGATAATTGTTCAAATTGCTACAATTATTTAAATGATTCGATAAACAAATTTATTTTTTAAATTTCTTACTTATTAATTTTTAAAATATTAATAAATTAGTATTATTTTAGTTTGTATAAACTTGTATTAACTAAAACAATTGTTTTATAAAAAAAATAAAAGGTCTTAGCGATTTTAAATAGATAATTGTTCAAATAGTTATAACTATTTAAACTTGTTCGATAAATAGATTTATTTTCTTAAATCTCTTTCTTATTATTTTTTGGATGTTAATAAATTAGTATTAATTTATTTCAAATAAGCTTGTATGTGTTGAAACAATTGCTTTATGACTAAACAAAAAGTCAAAACGATTTGAAATAGATAATTGCTATAATAATAATAATCATATAAACTAGTTTGGTAAACAAATTTATTTTTTTAAATCTCTTGCTTATTAATTTTTGAAAGATTATTAAATTTATATTATTTTAATTCGAATAAACTTGTACGAACAAAAAAAATTATTTTATGACAAAACAAATAGTCATAACAATTTGAAATAGATAATCATTCATATTATCTTAACTATTAGAACTGGTTCGGCAATTAGATTTATCTTTTAATTTTCTTGGTTATTAATTTTTGAAATATTGTTAAATTAGTATTATTTTATTCCAAATAAAATAATCTCAACAGAACCAACTATTTTGACAACAAAACAAGAAGTTATAATGATTTGAAATAGATAATTATTTATATAGTCAAAACTATTTGAAATGATTTAGTAAACTGATTTATTTTTTAAATCTCTTACTAATTAATTTCCTAAATATTAATAAATTAGTATTATTTTATTTCAAACAAAGTTATATGAGTAAAAAGAATTGTTTTATGATAAAACAAAAAGTAATAACGATTTGAAATAAATAATTGTTCAAATAGTTATAATTATTTTATAATTATTTGAATTGGTTCTGTAAATAGAATTATTTTTTAAATCTTTTACTTATAAAATTTTGAAATATTAACGAATTAGATTTATTTTATTTCGAATAAACTTGTATAAGCTGAAATAATTGTTTTATGATGAAATAAAAGATCATAACAATTTAAAATAGATAATTGTTGATATAGTCTTAATTATTTAAATTGGTTGGTAAGCGGATTTATTTTTTTAAATCTCTTATGAAATTTTAGAATATGATTAAATTAGTATTATTTTATTCTAAATAAACTTGTATGAATAGAAATAATTGTTTTATGAATAGAAACTTGCATGATAGATTTATTTTTAGATCTCTTACTAATTCTTGAAATATTAATAAATTAGTATAATTTTATTTCAAATAAGCTTGTATGTTGAAAAAGAATTGTGTTATGATAAAATAAAAGATAATAATGATTTGAAATATATAATTGGTCAAATGGCCATAATTATTTGAACTGATTTAATAAACTGATTTGTTTTTTAAATCTGTTACTTATTAATTTTGAAAATATTAATAAAGTAGCATTATTTTATTTTGGATAAGCTTTTATGAACTAAAACAATTGCTTTATGACAAAACAAAAATTCAAAATAATTTTAAATAGGTAATTATTCAAATAATAATAACTATTTGAGCTAATTCAGTAAACATATTTATTTTTTCAAATCTCTTGAGTATTAATTTTTTTATTGTTAAGAAATTAATTTTATTTTATTTTGATGAACTAAAACAATTATTTTATTACTAAACAAAAGGTTAGAACGATTTGAAATAGATAATTATTCTAGTAGTCTTAACCATTTAAAATGATTTGGCAAACACATTTATTTTTTAAATCTTTCACTTATTAATTTTTGAAATATTATTAATTAGTATTAGTTTAATCTGAATAAGCATGTATGATAATAAACAATTTTTTTATGACAAAACAAAGATCATAGCGATTTGAGATTGATATTTGTTCAAATGGTCATAACTATTTGAACTAGTTCAAAAAATAGCTTTAGTGCTTAAATCTCTTGCTTGATAATTTTGAAATATTAATGAAGTAGTACTATTTTATTTTAGATAAAGTTTTATGAACTGAAACCATTGTTTTATGACAAAACAAAAGGTTATAACAATTTTGAATAGATAATTGTTCAAATAGTCATATCTATTTGAACTTATTAGGTAAACATATTAATTTTTTAAAATCTCTTACTTATTAATTTTTTGAATATTAATAAATTAGTATTATTTTATTTCAAATAAGTTTGTATGAATTGAAATAATTGTTTTATGACTAAACAAAAGGTCAAAATGATTTGAAATAGATAATTGTTCTAATAATCTTAACTATTTAAACTGGATCAGCAAAACATATTTATTTTTTATTATTAAATTAGTATTATCTTAATCCAAATACGCTTATATGAAAAGAAACAATTGTTTTATGACAAAATAAAGATCATAACGATTTGAGATAGATAATTATTCAAGTAGTCATAACTATTTGAACTGATACAGTAAACAGATTTAGTTTTTAAATCTCTTATTAATTTTCAAAATATTAATAAATCAATATTATTTTATTCTAAATAATTCTATATGAAGAAAAACAATTGTTTTATGACAAAACAAAAGGTCATAACAATTTGAAATAGATAATTATTCAAATGGACATCACTATTTGAACTTGTTTGGTAAATATATTTATTTTTTTAAAATCTCCAACCTATTAATTTTTAGAATATTAATAAATTAGTATTATTTTATTCCTAATAAACTTGTATGAATAGAAACAATTGTTTTATGACAAAATAAAAGATCATAACTATTTGAAATAAAAAATTATTTAAATGGTCATACTATTTGAGCTTGCTTGGTAAACAAATTTATTTTTTAAATATTTAGCTTATTAATTTTTGGAATACTAATAAATTGGTATTATTTTATTTTGAATAACCTTGTGTGAACAAAAACAATTGATCTATGACAAAATAAAAGGTCATAACTATTCAGAATAATAATTATTCAATTAGTTATAACTATTTGAACCTGTTTAGAAAATAGATTTATTTTTTAAATTTCTACTTATTAATTTTTGAAATATTAATATATTTATGTTATTTTATTCGAAATAAGCTTGTATGAATAGAAACAATTATTTTATAATAAAACACAAGGTGAAAATGTTTTGAAATAGATAATTGTTCAAATAGTAATAATTATTTAAACTATTTCGATAAACAGATACATTTTTTTAAATCTCTTACTCGTTAATTTTAGGAATATTAATAAATTAGTATTATTTTATTTCGAATAAGCCTATATGAACTAATACAATTATTTTAAATTGAAACAAAAAGGTCATATGATTTGAAATAGATAATTATTCAGATAATTATGACTATTTGGACTTGTTCGATAAACATATTTATTTTTAAAATCTTTTACTTATTATTTGTCAAAATATTAATAAATTAATATTATTTTAATCTGAATAAGCTTCTATGAATAAAAACAATTTTTTTATAAAAAACAAAAATTTATAACAATTTAAAATAAATAATTGTTCAAATAGTCATAACTATTTGAAGTTAATTGAAAAACAAATTTATTTTTTAAATCGTTTATTTTTTAATTGTTTGAATATTAATAAATTTGTGTTATTTTATTTAAAATAAGCTTGTATGAATAGCAAAAATTGTTTTATGACAAAACAAAAGGTTATAGCGATTTGAAATAGATATTTATTCAAATAGTCATAACTATTTTAAGTTGTTTAGTAAACGGATTCATTTTTAAATCTCTTATTAAATTTTGGAATATTAATAAGCTAGAATTATGTTATTTCAAATAAACTTGTACGAATAGAAACAATTGATTTGTGATAACACAAAAGGTTATAATGACTTGAAATAGATAATTGTTCAAACAATCATAAATATTTGCATTGGGCAGGCTAATAGAATAAAATATTTATCGTTATGATATTTTGTTTTGTCATGACAAAAACAATTGTTTTATGACAAAACCAAAAAAGTCATAAGAATTTGAAATAAACAATTGTTCAAATAGTCAAAATGATTTGAACTTGTTTGATAAACATATTTAGTTTTTAAATCTTTTACTTACTAATTGTCCTAATATTAATAAATTTGTATTATGTTATTTGAAATAAGCTTGTGTGAACAAAAAAATCATTTTATGACAAACCAAAAGGTTAAGTGATTCCAAATCGACAATTGTTCAAATGGTCATAATTATTCAAACTTGTTTCGTAAATAGATTCATTTTTTAAATCTCTTAATTATTAACTTTTAGAATATTAATAACATAGTATTATTTTATTTTGAATAACCTTTTATGAACTGAAATAATTTTTTTATGACAAAACAAAAGGTCATAATGATTTAAAATAGATAATTATTCAAATAGTCATGAGTATTTGATCTAGTTCGGTATACATATTTATTTTAAAGATTTTTTACTTATTAATTGTCAAAATATTAATAAATTAGTATTATATTAATTTGAATAAGCTTGTATGAATAGAAACTATTGTTTTATAACAGAATAAAAAGTCATAACGATTTGAAATAAATAATTGCCTAAATATTCATAACTATTTGAATTGGTTTGATAAATATATTAATTTTTTAAATGTCTTATTAGTTTTCAAAATATTAATAGATTAGTATTATTTTATTCCAAACAAATGTATATGAACAAAAACATTTGTTTTATGACAAAACAAAAGGTCATAACAATTTGAAATAGATAATTGTTCAAATAGTTATAATTATTTGAACTGGTTCGGTAAACAAAATTATTTTTTAAATCTCTTATTGATGAAATTTTGAAATATTTATAAATTTTTTTATTTTATTTCAAATAAGTTAGTAAGAGCTAAAAAAAATTGTTTTATAAGAAAACAAAAGGTCATAACAATTAGAAATAAAGAATTATTCATATAGCCTTCACTATTTGAACTAGATCGGCAAATAAATTTATTTTTTAAATCTTTTAGTTATTAATTTTTATAATATTATTGCATTTGTATTATTTTATTCCCAATAAGCTTGTATGAACATTATTAATTGTTTTATGATAGAACAAAAGGTTATAACAATTTGAAATATATAATTGTTCAAATAGTCAAACTATTTGAACGGTTTTGTATATAGATTTATTTTTTAAATCTCTTACTTATTAATTTTTTAAATATTAATAAATTAGTATTATTTTATTTTGAATAGGCTTGTGTATTGAAAAACAATTGTTTTATGACAAAACAAAAGTTCATAACAATTTGAAATAGATAATTGTTTAAATGGCTATAATTATTTGAATTGATTCAATAAACTGATTTACGTTTTAAATCTCTAACTTATCAATCTTTATAATATTAATAAAGTAATATTATTGTATTTTGGATAAGCTTTTATGAACTGAAACAATTGTTTTATGACAAAATATAAGGTCATAATGATTTTAAATAGATAATTGTTATAAGCTTAGTTGGAATAAATTAATACTAATTTATTAACATTCAAAAAATTAATAAGCAAGAGATTTGAAAACATAAATTTCTTTATCAAACAAATTCAAATAATTATGATTATTTGAATAATTATTTATTTAAAATCATTATAAAGTATTGTTTTGTCAAAAAAATTCATAATAAATTAATATTATATATTTCAAATTGTTATAACCTTTTATTATGTCATAAAACAATTATTTATGTTCATAGAAGTTTATTTGGAATAAGAAAATACTAATGTAATAATATTATGAAAATTAATAACTAAGAGATTTAAAAAATAAATTTATTTGCTAAACCAATTCAAATAGTTAAGGCTATATGAAAAGTTCTTTATTTCAAATCGTTATGACTTTTTGTTTTGTTGTAAAATAATTGTTTCAGTTCTTAGTAACTTATTCGAAATAAAATAAAACAATTATTAATATTTCAAAAATTAATAAGAGATTTAAAAAATAATTCTATTTGTCAAACCAGTTTAAATAATTATGGCTATTTGAATAATTATCTATTTGAAATCATTATAACCTTTTGTTTTGTCATAAAATAAATGTTTTTGTTCATATAAATTTTTCCTAATAAAATAATATTAATTTATTAATATTTTGAAAATTAAGAAGTAAAAGATTTAAAAAATAAATTTGTTTTCTAAACTAGTTCAATTAGTTATAACTATTTGAACAATTATTTATTTCAAATTCTTATGACCATTTGTTTTGTCATAAAATAATTGTTTCTATTCATTATGACTATTTGAACGATTATCTATTTCAAATCATTATGACTTTTTGTTTTATCATAAAACAATTATTTTTGTTCATACAAACTTATTTGAAATAACATAATTCTTATTTGTTAATATTTCAAAAATTAATAAGTAAGAGATTTAAAAATGAATCTGTTTACCAAACAAGTTCAAATAGTTATGAGTATTGAATAATTATCTATTTTAAATCGCTATAACCTTTTGTTTTGTCGTATAACAATTTTTTCTATTCATACAAACTTATTTCAAATAAAATTATACAAATTTATTAATATTCAGACAATTAATAAGTAAAATATTTAAAAAATAAAATCTGTTTACTAAATAAGTTCAAATAGCTATGACTATTTGAACAATTATTTATTTCAAACCATTATGACTTTTTATTTTATCATAAAAAAATTGTTTTCTTTATACAAGCTTACTTAGATTAAAATAATATTAATTGATTAATATTTCAACAACTAATAAGTGAAAGATTTTACAATAAATATATTTATCGAATAAGTTTAAATAGTCATAACTACTTGAATAATTATCTATTTCAAATTGTTATGACCTTTTGTTTTGTCATAAAACAATTGTGTCAGTTCATATAGGCTTATTCAAAATAAAATAATATTAATTTATTAATATTCCAAAAATTAATGAGTAAGAGATTTAAAAAAATGAATCTATTTACCAAAAAAGTTCAAATAGTTATAACATGTGAAATATTATCTATTTCAAATTGTTATGACCTTTTGTTTTTTCATAAAACAATTATTTTTGTTCATACAAGCTTATTTTGAATAAAATAATATAAATTTATTAATATTTTAAAAATTAATACGTAAAAATTTGAAAAATAAATTTGTTTTCTGAATACATTCAAATAGTTATGACTATTTGAATAATTATCTATTTAAAATAGTTTTAACATTTTGTTTTGTCATAAACCAATTATTTTTGTTCATACAAGCTTATTCAAAATAAAATAATACTAATGTATTAATATTCCAAAAACTAATAAGTACAAGGTTTAAAAATTAAATCTATTTACCGAGCAAGCTCAGATAGTTATGATTGTTTGAACAATTATTTTTTTCAAATAGTTATGTTCTTTTGTTTTGTCATAAAACAACTATTTCTACTTATATAAGTTTGTTAGGAACAAAATTATACAAATTTATTAATATTTTGCAAATTAATAGGTAGGCGATTTAAAAAATAAATTTGTTTACCGATCAAGTTCACATAATCATGTCCATATCAACATTTATCTATTTCAAATCGTTATGACCTTGTGTTTTATCATATAAAAAATTTGTTTCTGTGCATATAGAATTATTCAAAATAAAATAATATTGATTTATTAATATTTTAAAAATTAATAAGAGATTTAAAAACTAAATCTGTTTACCAAACCAATTCAAATATTTATGACTATTTGAACAATTATCTATCTCAAATCATTATGTTCTTTATTTTGTCATAAAACATTTGTTTCTTTTCATACAAGTGTATTCGGATTAAAATAATACTAATTTAATAATATTTCAAAAATTAATAAGTAAGAGAATTAAAAAATAAATATGTTTGCCAAACTAGTTCAAATAGTTAAGATTATTATAATAATTATCTATTTCAAATTGTTTTGACCTTTTATTTAGTCATAAAACAATAATTTCAATTCATACTAGCTTATTCAGAATAAAATAATACTACTTTGTTAACATTTGAAAATTTGATCAGCAAGAGATTTAAAAAAATAAATATGTTTACTGAACTAGTTCAAATAGATATGACTATTTGATCAATTATCTATTTAAAATCATTATGACCTTTTGTTTTATCGTAAAACAATTGTTTCAATTCATAAAAACTTATCTAAAATAAAATAATACTACTTTATTAATATTTCAAAAATTATTAGAGATTTAAAAACTAAAGTTATTTTCTGAATCAGTTAAAATAGTTACGACTATTTAAACAAATATCAATCTCAAATCGTTATAATCTTTAGTTTGTCATAAAAAAATTGTTTCTAATCATAGAAGTTGATTTGGATAAAAATAATACTATTTAATAATATTTCAAAAATTAATAAGAGATTTAAAAAATAAATATGTTTGTCAAATCAATTCAAATAGTTAAAACTATTAGAATAATTATCTATTTCCAATCATTCATTTAGTCATAAAATAATTGTTTGATTATACATGCTTATTCAAAAAAAATAATACTAATTTATTAACTTTCAAAAAATTAATAACCAAGAGATTTGAAAAAATAAATCTGTTTACTAAACAAGTTCAAATAGTTAGACTATTTGAATAATTATTTATTTAAAATTGTTATGAACTTTTATTTTGTCATAAAATAATTGTTCCAGTTCATAAAAGCTTATCCAAAATAAAATAATACTACTTTATTAATATTTTAAAAATTAATAAGAGATTTAAAAAACAAATCAATTTACTAAAATGGTTCAAGTAATTATGGTTATTTGAGCAATTATCTATTTCAAATCATTATTACCTTTCATTTTGTCTTAAAACAATTGTTTTTCAACATACAAGCTTATTTGAAATAAAGTAATAGTAATTTATTAATGTTTCAAGAATTAGTATGAGATTCAAAAAATAAATCTGTTTACCAAACCAGTTCAAATAGTTATGTTTATTTGAACAATTATCTATTTCAAATTGTTATAACCATTTGTTTTGTCATAAAATAAATATTTCTATTCATATAAGTTTATTCAAAATAAAATAATACTAAATTAATAATATTTTGAAAATTTATAACTAAGAGATTTAAAAAATAAATTCATTCACCAAACCGGTTCAAATAGTTAAAACTATGCGAATAATTATCTATTGCAAATTGTTATGACCTTTTGTTTCATCATAAAACATTTATTTCAACTCATCCAAGTTTATTCGAAATAAAATAAAACTAATTTATTAATATTTCAAAAATTTATAAGCAAGAGATTTAAAAAATAGTTCTATTTACTGAACTAGTTCAAATAATTATAACTATTTCAACAATTATATATTTCAAATCGTTATAACCTTTTGTTCTATCATAAAATAATTATTTTTGTTCGTACAAGCTTATTTAGAATAAAATAATACTAATCAAATAAGATTTTGACAATTAATAACTAAGAGATTTAAAAACTAAATTTGTTTGCTAAACCATTTCAAATAGTTAAGGCAATTTCAAATCGTTATAACCTTTTATTTTGTTGTAAAACAAATTTTCAGCTCTTACTAACTTATTTAGAGCAAAATAAAACAAATTTATTAATATTTCAAAAGTTAATAACTAAGACACTTAAAAAATAATTTTGCTTGTCGAACCAATTCAAATAATTATGGCATTTGAACAATTATTTATTTCAAATCATTATTAACTTTTGTTTTGTTATAAACAAATGTTTTTGTTCATATAAGTTTGTTTGGAATAAATTAATATTAATTTATTAATATTTTAAAAATTAATAAGAAATTTAAAAAATAAATATGTTTACCAAACCAGCTCAATTAGTTATAACTATTTGAACAATTATTTATTTCAAATTGTTATAACCATTTGTTTTGTCAAAAAATAATTGTTTCTGTTTGTACAATCTTATTTGGAATAAAGTATTGTAAGTTATTAATATTTTAAAAATTAATAACGGATTTAGAAAATATATCTATTGGCCTGATTAGTGCAAACAGTTATAACTATTTAAATAATTATCTATTTTTAAATCATTATAACCTTTTATTTTATCGTAAAACAATTGTTTCTGTTCATACAAGCTTATTTAAAATAACATAATTCTAATTTATTAGTATCCAAAAATCAGTAAGTAAGAGATTTAAAAAGTGAATCTACCTACTGAACAAAGTTCAAATAGTTAGGATTGTTTGAACAATTATCTATTTCAAATTACTATAACCTTTTGTTTTATCACAAAATAATCTTTTCTATTTATACAAGCTTATTTCAAATTTGTTTATCGAATAAGTTCAAATAGTTATGACTATATAAACAATGATTTATTTCAAATCTTTATGACTTTTTGTATTGTCATAAAACAATTGTTTTTTTCATACAAACTTATTCGAATTAAAATAATATTAATTTATTAATAATTTGACAATTAATAAGTAAAATATTTAAAAAATAAATATGTTTACTGAACAGGTTCAAATAGTAATAACTATTTGAATAATTACCTATTTCAAATTGTTATGACCTTTTGTTTCATCATAAAACAATTGTATCAGTTTATATAGGAGTATTTGAAATAAAATAATACTAACTTTTTAATATGCCAAAAATTAATGAGTAAAAGATTTAAAAAATGAATCATTTACCAAACAATTATCTATTTCAAATCATAATGACCTTTTTTTTTACATAAAATAATCGTTTCTATCCATACAAGCTTATTCCAAATAAAATAATATAACTTTACTAATATTCCAAAAATTAAAAAGCAAAGGTAAAATTGTTTTCTGAACACGTTCAAATAGTTATGACTATTTAAACAATTATCTATTTCAAATCGTTATGATCTTTTATTTTGTCATAAATTAATTGTTTTTGTTCATACAAGCTTATTTCAAATAAAATAATATAAATTTATTAATATTCCAAAAATTAATAAGTAAAAGATTTAAAAAATAAATTTATTTACTGAGTGAGTTCAAATAGTTATGACTATTTAAACATTTATTTTATTTCAAATTGTTATGATCTTTTGCTTTGTCATAAAACAATTGTTTCTACTCATACAAGTTTATTTGAAATAAAATAATACTAATTTATTAATATTCTAAAAATTAATAAGTTGGAGATTTAAAAAATAAATCTTTTTACTGAACAAGCTTAAATACTCATGTCCATTTGAACTATTATCTATTTCAAATCATTATGACATTTTTGTTGTCATAAAATAATTGTTTCTATTCATACAAAATTATTTAGAATAAAATAATACTAATTTATAATTATTTCAAAAATTAATTATTGATTTGAAAACTAAATCTATTTATCAAATCAGTTCAAGTAGTTATGACTATTTGAATAATTATCTATCTCAAATTGATATGATCTTTGTTTTCTCATAAAATAATTGTTTTTATTCAAACAAATTATTCGAAGTAAATATTGCTAAACTAATAAAATTCTAAAAATTAATAAGTAAGAGATTTAGAAAATAAATGTGTTTGGTGAACCATTTCAAATATTTAAGACTATTAGAACAATTATCTATTTCAAATTGTTCTGACATTTTGTTTAGTGATAAAATAATTGTTTTAGTTCATATATGCTTATTCGAAATAGAATAATACTTTTTTATTTACAAATAAGTAAGTAATTTAAGAAAATAAATCTATTTACCAAACAAGTGCAAATAGTTATGACTATTTGAACAATTATCCATTTAAAATTGTTATGACCTTTTATTTTATCATAAAACAATTGTTTTAGTTTATAAAAGCTTATCCAAAATGAAATAATATTATTTTATTAATATTTCAAATTTTGAAAAGTTGGAGATTTAAAAAATAAATCAGTTTATCAAATCAGTTTAAATAGTTATAGCCATTTGAACAATTATCTATTTCAAATCTTTATGAACTTTGTTTAGTCATAAAACAATTGTTTTTCATGATACAAGCCTATTCAGAATAAAATAATATTAATTTATTGATATTTCAAAATTGATGAGTAGGAGATTATCTATTTACTGAACCAATTTAAATAGTTATAACTATTTAAACAATTATATATTTCAAATCGTTATAATCTTTTGTTTTGTCATAAAACAATTATTTATGTTCATACAAGCTTATTCGAAATAAAATAATATTAATCTAATAGTATTATAAAAATTAATAACTAAGAGATTTTAAAAAATAAATTTGTTTATTGAACCAATTCAAATAGTTGAGGCTATTTGAATACTTATCTATTTCAAATCATTATGACCTTTTGTTTTGTCATAAAGCAAATGCTTTTGTTCATATGTTGATAATTAATTTATTAGTATGTTGAAAATTAATAAAGATTTAAAAAATAAATTTTCTTACTAAACCAATTCAATTAGTTATAACAATTTGAACAATTATTTATTTCAAATCGTTATAACCATCTGTTTTGTCGTAAAACAATTGTTTTTATTGATGCAATCTTATTCAGAATAAAGTAATGCTAATTTATTAATATTCTAAAAACTAATGAGTAATGGATTTAAAAAATGAATCTGTTGGCCTGGCCAATACAAATAGTTATGATTGTTTGAACAATTATTTATTTCAAATCATTATGGCTTTTTGTTTTGTTACAAAAAAAATTATTTCTATTTGTACAAGCTTATTCGGAATAACATAATTCTAATTTATTAATATTCTAAAAATAAATAAATAAGAGATTTAAAAACTAAATCTGTTTGTTGAACAAGTTGAAATAGTTATGACTATTTGAATAATTACCTATTTCAAATCGCTATAACCTTTTGTTTTGTCATAGAATTATTTTTTCTATTCGTACAAGCTTATTTCAATTAAAATAATACAAATTTATTAATATTTAGAAAATTAATAAGTAAAAGATTTAAAAAATGAATCTATTTACTGTTTGCATTAAAAATTTTAGCTTCTTAGTGCTTAATTTTAATGCAATTTGAATATTATTTTGGCTTGTTCTTTAGCATTTCTTAACAAAAATACTCTTAAAATCACAATTGTCTTATGTGTAGGTAAAAATGGAGAAAATAAGGAATTTTGGTCAATTTGGATACATTTTAGAGGATTTTTGGTGCAAATTATGAAAATGGCCTAAAACTAGTGTCATTAAGTTAGATTGCATTTGAGGGAGTTTTCTTGAACCTTTTTTCCATGAACTTTTTTAGTATTATTTTCAGCATTTTTCTAATGATTTTATTGTTAAATTTTCTCATGGAATACTTGAATATTTTTTGTAGAAAAAAATGAAAACATACATACATGCAAAAGGCTTAACAAGGAAAAGATGGTGTACTAGTGGCATGGAATGCAACCTTCATTTGCATGATAATTGAGAATCACATTTTGGCATTCAAAAGAAGACTTCAAGAGGTGATGACATATCATATTGGAGAGCTTTCATTGGCCATAACTTGGACTTTTTGAAAGTGTCAAAATACATGAGGAAGGCTTGCAATTTAGGAAGAGTTTTAAAGCCAAATAGCCATGCACCAAGTGCAAAAGCAAGAAGGAAAAAAGTCTCTAGAACATCACCTCATTGTAGATATTTTAGAGAGATTTTTTAGGGCTTCATTCACCTTTCACTTGCCCTATAAGTAGGAGTGGAGCCAGCCATTTTAAGGGGACTTTAGCTTAGGATTTTTTTTTTTTGTTCTTTAATTTATGCACTTTCCTTTACTACATTTTTTTTTTTAGCAAACAAACAGCCCTTGATCTTCATGTTTTCTATTGATTTTGATTGCACTTTTACATTACCTCAAGTATTTTTCAGTGTTCTTTATGATTGTGGCAATGAAACTTGCAAATTTAATTGATTTCTAGCTCATATCTACTGATTTTCGTTGATACTCAAATCTGTTTTTTAATCTACTAGCTTTGACCTACTTATGATTTTTTTATGATATCTCATTCACATCTCACTTGTTTTTACTCAATTCTTTTTAACAGTTTCCTAATCCATTTAGCTACAATATATTAAAAATTTAGCTTCAAACTCACACCAAAGTGTTCCAGATTAATCTTGGAAATTTCATTAGGTTACAGGTGACAAGTGCAGGTCAGATGTGATCAATCAAGTTTGGCATGGAACTGCTCTCTCCTTGGTGAGTTGTTTGCCTTTTTTCATTCTAAATCCTTAGTTTTACTTTGTTTACTTGTTGATTCTTGCTTGATCTAGTTTATTTCTTTACATTTCATTACTATTTGGATTACATTTGTAGTGCATGCACTATTTTTTACATTTTAAAGTTCTGTTTAGTTTGCTAGCTGGTTAAGCTATTTTTCCTTTATTTTGCTGCTAAATTTTTTGTTGAAATCTGTAGTAAGCTTGTTGTTGAGATTTTTAAATATGCATTTTCAGTTTGTGAATTGTTAAAATTCTATTTTAGCATAGCAGCTATTTGGTTAAATGTTTAGTTCCATCATACAACTTTTCTAAAAATTTTGAGTTTCTCTTTACTTTCTCATCTTGTTCCTTAGTCAAACTTTAAATTTCCAATTCATTTTAACTTGAGTTTGCATCATTTAGAGCTAAAATGGTAGTTTCAAATTTAGTTTCTAGATTTTGCTATACTTTTGTTTTTCATGTCCTAGCTTAGATTTTGGAAATCATTTTTATTGCTTGCATTTCAAATATGGTTTTACTTTAAATCATGTTTAATTCATTGCATTTCAATTTACCTATTGTTTTGCACTTTATTTTATTTGGTTTATATTTTGCAATTTTACACCATACTATATTATATTACATGCTTTGGTTGATTTTATTTTTTTTAGTTAGCTTAATAGCATGTTTTTCTTTGTTTGATTGAACCAACTTTAGAAGTGTATGGGGATAATAGGTACTTAGCTTAGGAATGTCTCTAACTAATTCTCATAGGATAGACATCTAGACATTTTAGCCTCTATTATTACTTGATGGCTGTGCACTTACAAGGTTTCCCCAACCATCTACCAAATAAGTTCAATTAGTTATGACTATTTGAACAAATATTTATTTCAAATCGTTAGGACTTTTTGTTTTGTTATAAAACAATTATTTTTATTCATACAAGCTTATTTAGATTAAAATAATATTATTTTATTAATATTTTGACAAGTAATAAGTAAATAATTAAAAAAATATATGTTTATCTAACAAGTTCAAATAGGCATAACTATTTGAATAATTATATATTTCAAATCGTTATGATCTTTTGTTTCATCATGAAACAATTGTATCAGTTTATATAGGCTTATTCAAAATAAAATAATACTAATTTATTAATATTTTGAAAATTAATGAGTAAGAGATTTAATAAATGAAGCTATTTATCAAACAAGTTTAAATAGTTATGACTATTTGAACAATTATCTATTTCAAATTGTTATGACATTTTGTTTTTTTTTCACAAAACAATTGTTTTTGTTCATACAAGCTTATTTTGAATAATATAATATAAATTTATTAATATTCCAAAAATTAATAACTAAAATAAAAAATAAAATTATTTTCTGAACACGTTCAAATCGTTATGACTATTTGAATAATTATCTAATTCAAATAGTTATGATCTTTTTATTTTGTCATTATCCAATTGTTTCTATTCATACAAGTGTATTTGAAATAAAATAATATTAATTTATTAATACTTAAAAAATTAATAAGTAAAAGATTTAAAAAATAAATTTATTTATCAACCAAGTTTAAATAATTATGGCTGTTTAAATAATTATTTATTTCAAATAGTTATTATCTTGTTTTTGTCATAAAACAATTGTTTCTATTCATATAGGTTTATTTAGAATAAAATAATACTAATTTATTAATATTATGAAAATTAATAGGTAGAAAATTTAAAACATAAATCTGTTTATCGAACAAGTTCAAATAGTCATGTCCATTTAAACAGTTGTCTATTTCAAATTGTTATAACCTTATGTTTTGTCAGAAAGTAATTCTTTTTGTTCAAGCAAAATTATTCAGAATAAAATAATACTAATCTATTAATATTTTGAAAATTAATAAGAGATTTAAAAACTAAATTTGTTTACCAAAATAATTCAAATAGTTATAACTATTTGAAAATTATCTATCTCAAATCATTATGATCTTTATTTTATCATAAAACAATTGTTTCTTTTCAAACAAGCTTATTTGGATTCAACTAATACTAATTTAATAATATTCTAAAAATTAATAAATAAGAGATTTAAAAAAATAAATATGTTTGCCGAACTAGTTCAAATAGTTAAGACTTAGAACAATTTTCTATTCTAAATCATTTTGACATTTTGTTTAGTCATAAAACAATTATTTCAGTTCATACAAGCTTATTCAGAATAAAATAATACTAATTTATTAACATTCGAAAATTAGTGAGGAAGAGATTTAAAAAAATAAATCTATTTATCGAATAACTTCAAATAGATTTTACTGTTTGAATAATTATCTATATAAAGTCATATGGCCTTTTGTTTTATCATAAAACAATTATTTCAATTTGTCATAATGTATAGATCTGTGAACCTACTGCTAGATATGGACTTTAAGAAATAGCCACCAATCTTTTTTATTAAGGTGTGATTGGCCATCTGACAAAATCTATCCCATTTAACTAGGAGTCCAAAGATTGATTTAGGTACTTTAAATAATAGATTCTATTCCATGAAACTAAAGTTTAGGTTTAAAAGTATGATTATGCGTGAGAAAGGTTATAACTTTCTCACAGCATCCATCCAAAAGATGGTACCAATCTGATTTCAAGTTATCCAAGCCTTAAAACATGTCTAAAATTTACTAAATAATTTAACATTAAAAATTTTCCTTAAATTACTCCAATTTGTTGGTAATAATTTAAGAATATTTTCTCACCTCAAGAGAATTCAAAGAGACTATTTATCACGCTTTGAAGAGATTCCATTGCTGGATTCATTTAATTTTGCTTCTAGAAATAAATATCTATAAACCAAATTTATAGTAAAAAAATGTCCTCCAATCTATTGGTAACACTTTTTATTGAAAATTATCCTCCAATCTATTAGTAAGATTTTATGCAAAATAAACAAGAAATATTTTTTATTATTTTATTTTTAAAAAAAAATTGATTTTTTTAAAATTATAAGGCTCTCCAATGTATTGGTAAAACCTTATTTTGGAAAAAAAATAGCTCTCAAATCTATTGGTAAGGCCTTTTATTTTTATTTTTATTTTTTAAACAAAAAAATGTTGTAAGATTTTTTAATATGTTGGTAAAATCCTATTTTTTAAAAAAAAATGATCGCCTTCTAATATGTTGGTAAAACTTTTATTTAAATATGTTTTTATAAAAATAAATTTAAAGAATAATAGATAATTGAATAAATAAATAAATAAAATAGTTAAATAAATAAAAATAAAAATAAAATAAAATAAACTTGAAGTAGGCTTAGCTAAGTGGTTGGGCTGCATAGCTTACTAGAATAAATCCTCACAATTTCAAATTCTATAAAGAATTTCAAAAAAAAAAAAAAAAAAGAAAACCTCCTACCATAAATCGTATCTTTTATTTTTCTGAATGATTTTCCTCTCTTTTTTTCTCAAGAGTTTCTGTATAATCATTCTCCCTCTCTATTCTTTATCTACCTTATAACAATTTATAGGGATTTTCTAGTCAGAAATTTTAGTGTTCCATTGATTGTCAAGGATTTTCAAAGATTTTTTAAATCCTTTTAATTTAGGTAAAATCAATTTAATAGAAACCCTAGCTTTGATGCTTTGTGATCCTTTTTTATTTGATTTCCTATTTTACGTAGGTTAAAAAAATTCAAAAAATTCCTTTTTGCCCTATTCTTGTACAGGATTTTCAAAAAATTATGTTTGTTTTTCTTTTCTTTTCTTTTTATTTTATTTAGGTTTTATGAAAGAATAAACAAACAAATAAAAATAAAATAACTATTGGGGCAAAGCCCACATCAAAGTAACATACATTGGACTCAAAGCCTGATAATCTTGACAAAATCGACACTAAGAATTTGGATGCATGCCTCAGACAAAATGGGGTGTCTACAGTTGCCCTTTTTTATACATTCTTATAAAACAAAAATGATGCAAAGACATAGACAAGCATTGAGTTTTGATCAACTTAAGCAATTTTAAAAAGATGTGATTTTTGAAAAATTTTAAAAAGTTCCTCTAAACAAAGGTATAAAGCTTAAAAACTCTGATAACTCCTCTGAATGGAGATTCAACAAATTAAAATCCTTTATGCAGAGGTAAACAAATTTAAATTAAGAAAGGTACTTCTCTATATAAAGGTTAAACAACTTTAAAATAAGAAATGGGCTCCTCTATACAAAGGCTAAACAACTTTAAAATAAGAAATAGGCTCCTCTATATAAAGGCTAAACAACTTTAAAATAGGAAATGGGCTCCTGTATATAGAGGCTAAACAACTTTAAAATTAAGAAATAGACTCCTCTATATAGAAGCTAAACTACTTTAAAAACTTTAAATAGGACATGTCAAAAAGACATCCATTTACCTAGGCCTAGAAAAATTTTAGCTTGAAATCCAAAGATTCACAATTTGGAAATTCAAGGGTCCACAAGCTGCAAAGATTCATAAGGTTCCATAACAAAAATTGCAAAATTTCAATACTCTGAAATTCATAAAAAATTTGTAATGATTTCAAAATTCACCAATAGTCAAGATTCGTAAAAGTTTGCAAGAATTTCAAGTTTTTCAAAGATTCCAAAAGTTTGTAAATGATTCAAGATTCTCAGAAGCTTAAGATCCACAAAGATTCCAAGTTTTGCAAAGATTCCAAGTTTCGTAGAGGTTCCAAATTCGCAAAGGTTTTTAGATTCACAAAAATTTTTAGATTTTTAGAGGTTCCAGATTCACAAAGGTTCCAAGTTTTACAAAGGTTGTAAGAATTGCAAGAATTTTAGTTTCATAAGAATCCAAAGATTCGTAAGAATTTTCAGATTCATAAGAATTTAGATTCACAAGGATCTAAGTTTCATAAGAGCTTTAGATTCATAAGAATTTTAGGTTCGCAAAAGCTTCAAGTTCTCAAGAATTTCAAGTTCGCAAGAACTTTAGGTTCACAAGTAATTTAGGTTCACAAGGATTTTAGATTCGCAAGAATTTAAGTTCGCAAAAATTTTTAGATTTGCAAGAAATTCAACATATCATTATAAAGATTCACAAACTATAATGCAAGATTAAAGAATCACATTCAAGGGATTTTTGTTAGTGATTGACATCCAAATTTTAAAATTTGATATTTGAAAACTTTACGGATTCACATCAAAGGTTTCAAGGCTCACCTTCAAAATTCAAAGATTCTTATTTGAAAAATTTCAGGGTTTCACATCCAAAATTTCAAAGATTCACATTCAAAAAGTTTTAGGAATTCCCATCCAAAATTTCAAAAATTCTCATTCAAAAAATTTTAGAGATTCACATCCAAGGTTCCAAAGGTCCTTTTTTCAAAATCTTTATGGCTTCACATTCAAAGATTCTTATATGAAAAAATTTTAGGTTTTCGCATCCAAAATTTCAAAGATTCTCATTTGAAAAGTTCTTTTAAACAAAGACTTTATAATTTTAAAAATTTGGAAAGTTTTCCTTATCCAAAAATCTCAACATGAAAGATCTTCCTCATTCGAGGAATCAAATGTCAAACATTTTATCCCATCAAAGAAAAATGTCATGCTAATAATGCAAATGCCTTTTAAATGATGCAAATGCAACAACCTATATTCTCAATGAATGATGCAAATGCAAATGTCATACAATGATTCGAATGTTCCTTACATGATGCAAATACAATTATCAAGGATATAAATACAATGCAAACACAATGTATGTAATACAGATGTCACTATATCAATGCCATGAAATTCCAATTATGGTAACAAGGTTCTCAAGACTCCACCATTCTTTCTTAGCTTCTCAATAAAAAATATTCTATCAACTGATCCATATTATTTTCCTTATCTAGTACCAACTCATAAGTTTTATTGACCAAGCCATCATTATGTTCATCATTGGGTCACTTCATTTGCCCTTTTCAAATCATTTTCAGGCTTTTTTCACTTCTTTCATCCTGGATTTCTTTCAAAGGAATGGAAAAATCTTTTACAAACATTGTCATTCATTTATTTATCATCATTCTAATTCATGACAAATATGATACATTTTCTCAATTCATTAAGGGGATGCATACTTAGTGAGGAACAAGAAAAATGAGTATTCATTAAAGGAAATCTAGTCAAGAACAAATCAAGGATGAATAAAAGTAAAATACTATGGAGATGGAGTATTAATATCCAAAATAATGATTGTTCAAACAATTCTAAACTCTAACTTAGAATTATTTCTTAAAAACACATTCTATCGATATTCTTAATCTTTGAGCCAATCATCATCCATATTTCTGGGATTTTCAAATGAAGCTGTTTTCCCGAATCTCTATTTTTACTTAAATTCAAGTCTTCCTTTTTCCTCTTTTTTTTATTTTTTTGCTTTTTTTGCACATCTTTTTCTCATCTTTTCTTTTGATTTCTTTTTTCTCGTAATCCATCAGTGACACTTTAATCAAAATCCCAAACAATCCAATGGTAGACTTGACTTGGTTCAATTCATGATTCTCCAATTCAAGTATTCATATTCAATCAAAATGGACTTTTAAAGGATGCATTATAGGCTAGGGTGTGGGACTTTGAAAGAAATGGATAAAATAGTCTTAAAATGTATTTGAAAGGTAATCAAACTAAGGATCATTTCTTTCCATGTAGAGCACATTGATATTTTACCCCATCAATTTTTTTTTCTTTTTTTTTTCATTCTTCATCATTTTTCAAGAAAGATTTAAGCACAAAAGGGCTTTGCCCATGGAATCATTAAAGATCTCAACTTTTCAAGTTTCTCAAACTATACCCCCAGTGTGAAGGTGATTATTGGTTAAGGTTCTTTGAAAAAAAAATTTAACAAGCTCAAATAGGATAGCAAGGGATAATTTTACTCTTTTTGTGAAGGATAGAAGAAAGATGGCTATTTTTCATCTTAAATATAAATACTTTCATGAAGAACATTCATTGAACAAAACAAAGATTGCATTCTACATCAACTTTATCTTTTAGTGAGCAAAATTCTTTGCAAAATTTTTCTTCTTTTATTCAGTAATCCTAATGAATCAACAATCTCAATTTATCAACATAAGTGATGTTATCAAAATTGAATCTTGAATTGTTGTCATGATTGTTGAACCTTCATTATTTGGAATTTGAGAATAGATATAAGAAAAGAAGTAAAAAGTTAAAAGCATATGATGGTGATTCGCACAAAAAAAGAGGTGTTATGAAAATGCATCATATCTGTCATTTTTATTAAAATGATGAAAAAATAAAATTCAAATACATAAAAGAATTCCATTATTCTAAAGAAATCCTAAAATGACAAAACATTTCAAATCAGCCTTTCCATAATTATGCCCTTAGGTGATCAAGTAAAGGGCCTTTGTTGACATTTAGCTCCCCTGATTTGTTGAAGCTTATCAAGCCTACTTAGATCAAATTTTGCATTTTATGCTTGAAAACAAGGCATGTTTCCATAGAGTGGCCTATATTCCTATTATGGTAATCACATGTGGCATTAATATTGTACCATTAAGGATAGGGTGGCTTCAATGGTTCTAAAAGAACTGGGGATAGCAAGTCATTCTTGATGAATTCTGGGAAGAGCTCAGTATAGGTTATGGGGATAAGATAAATACAAGCTCTCTTTTGGTTGGTTTTAGATCTTTCCAAACTACTTGCTTGATTGTAAGGCTTTGAAACTAGTGTACTTACAAAACTAGTCCCATAATAGGTGTTTGAAAGGTTGGTTAGTAAGGACTATGAGCGATGTTGCTCATGGTTAGGTAATGAGGCTAGTAAGAGACTTGTGCAATATCATTGACAGCTTGGTAGTAAGCAAGATGAACATATGGTGGATATGAAGCACAACTTCTAAATTGTTGCCCCTTAAAACTCACTATTTGGGCATCAACTTTTTTCCTTTTAGGCATCCCACTTTTCTTGGTACTATGATCTTTTTTTTCCTCAAGCTTCCTACTCTTGATGGCATTTTCAGTACTTCTCCTAAGATCACCATGTCAGCAAAGTTCTTTGTAGCATTCCCTATCATCTTCTCATAATAGGGTGTTTTTAAGGTGCTAACGAACAAGATAGTTATTTTCTTCTTAGTTAGAGAAGATTGAACTTGAGCAACCATATCCTTCCATCATTGAGCATATTCTTTGAAGGATTTTGTTGCCTTATTCTCCATGCTTTGTAAAGAAATGCGATTAAAGGCAAAGTCAATAATGTGGTGGTACTGATTAATAAAACACCCGAGCAAGCTCATTCCAAAAATGGATGTGGGCTCGATCTAGCTAAACATACCACCTTATAGCTAAGTTAGTAAGGTTATCTTAGAACATATGCATTAAGAGCTTTTCATCACTGGTGTAGATGCCATCTTATGGTAGTATATAGTGATATATATGATCAAACATTTAGTACCATTGTACTTTTTAAACTCAAGGACTTTGAATTTTGGTGGGATTACAACATTTGGGACCAAGCAGAGGCCAACCACATCAACAGAGCCATAAAAGTCCATACCTTCAATGGCTTGTAGTATTTCCTCCAAATGTTCACCTTGTAATCAACTTTAGAGTGTACCAAACTTTCAACCGCCTTTAATTTTAGTTTTTCATTCTTCTTAAGGTCATCTATGTTGAGGATTGGGACTAGTTGTACTACTTTTTCAATAAAGATAAGATTAGCAAAACTTTGAAATTGCTTCTAAGTTGGTGTAGATAGCATTCTTGTGTAAGTATACCCTGTAGGGAATGTGAATTGTTGTGATGAAGCACCTTTAATAAACTAAGCCTGAGGTGGACCATGACTAGTAGGATATAAAAGATCAACACTATCCCATAATGAATGGTCATTAGGTCTAGCATCTTCTTCTATAGTCTTTCATTTATTCAACTTGCCTAATACTTTAAGGATTTTGTTTAACTCCCCTTTGATTTCTTCTTAAGCCTTTTCCAACTTCTTAATGTAACTTGCAATTTCTAGCTTCATTTGTTTAACTCGAGCTTGGGTGTTATATTGGTGGAAGTTCATCGAGCTATGCTTAAACCTTGGTTTACCACAATTATGGTGCATATTTAAAGTGATGTTTATGGAATCATCCAATTATGCATGAGATTGAATGCAAAAAAGCATGAATGTAATGAAAAAGATTTAATGATGTAAATGCATCCATATACAATAAAAGAAAAAGGTTAGTAAACATGATATATACAAAGAATAATATATGCAAAAAATGACATAAAAGGTTAGTATGCAAATACAGAGAAAATATATAAATTTATAAGCAGAAAAAATGTCCTATCATATGTCCTATTTAGGATTTTTAAATACAAGGACAGGCATAGCTCTAACTTAGGTTTGACCCTTAGGGTTTATTTACATGCTAGGCTCACAGGTTTGAAATTTAAGGGTCTCAAATTATTCCTTATATCATTGTCCATTATAGACTAGTAAGGCACTTTAATCCTCACCTATTATAGGCTACAAGTGAAAAGGGTTTAATTTAAGTGAGAGTTTTTTGCTAGCTTATGTAGAGACATGAAATCTCACGAAGGTATAGGCACTTTACTCCCTCATAAGGGATAGAGCTCAGGGTAGAGCTTGTGTTACACATGTGCAAATTAATGACAGATATATAAAATGAATAAATAAATAAAACAAATAAAATACAAACAAGAAAGCAAAAAAAAATCTTAAATTTATTAGGTTAGGCTTGAATAACAAGAAATCATTTACTAGCCTAACTCTTGATCTCCCCAATGGAGTCACCAAACTGTTATAATGTATAGATCTATGGACCTATCGCTAGACATAGACTTTAAGGAGTCACCACTAATCTTTTTTGTTAAGGTGTGATTGGCCACTTGATAGAATCTATCCCATTTAAAGAGGAGTCCCAAGATTGAGTTTGGCATCTTTAAATAGTAGATTCTAGTCCATGAAATCAAAGTTTAGGTCTAGGAGTACATTTATACGTGAGGAAGATTATAATACCCTCATAGTACCCATCCAAAAGATGTTACTAGTATGATTTCAAGTTATCCAAGCCTTAAAACATGTCTAAAATTTACCAAATAATTTAATATTGGAAAATTTTCTTAAATTACTCCAATATGTGGGTAATAATCTAAAAATATTTTCTCACTTCAAGAGTATTCAAGGAGACTATTTGTCACACTTTAAAGAGGCTCTGTCATTGGATTCATTTAATTTTGCTTCTAGAAATAAATATTTATAAACCAGGTTTATAGTAAAAAAAGTCCTTGAATGTTTTGGTAAAACTTTTTGTTAAAAATTGTCCTCTAATCTGTTAATAGGATTTTATGCAAAATAAAACAAGAAATATTATTTTATTATTTTTTTAAAACTTGATTTTTTAAAAATTATATGGCTCTCAAATATGTTGGCAAGACTTTTTATTTTTATTTTGTTCAAATAAAAAAAGGTTATAAGGTTTCCCAATATGTCGGTCCCTATTTTTTAAAAAAACAATTGCCTTTCAATCTATTGGTAAAGCTTTTATTTAAATATGTTTTTATAAAAATATATTTAAAGAATAAGAGATAATTAAATAAATAAATAAATAAAATAGTTAAATAAATAAAAATTAAAATAAAATAAAAAATACTTGAAATTGCCTCGGTTAAGCGACTAGGTTGTGTGGCTTACTAAAATAAATCCTCAAAATTCCAAATTATGCAAAGAATTCAAAAAAAAAAAACCCTTCTACCAGAAATCGTATATTTTTTCTGAATGATTTTCTTTTCCTTTTTTCTTAAGAGTTTCCGTATAATCTTTTTCTCCCTCCTTATTCTTTGTCTGCCTTAGAATAATTTATAGGGATTTTTTAGTTAGAATTTTAAGGTTCCATTGATTGTCAAGGATTTTCAAAGATTTTTTAAATCCCTTTAATTTAGGTAAAATCAATTTAACAGAAACTCTAGCTTTGATGCTTTGTGATTCTTTTTTATTTGATTTCTTATTTCATGCAAGTTAAGAAAAAACCCTAAAAATTCCTTTTTAGCTGATTCTTTTATAGGATTTCTAGAAAATTCTATTTGATTTTCTTTTCTTTCCTTTTTTATTTATTTAGTTTTTATTAGAGAATAAACAAATAAATAAAAATAAAATATTTGTTAGGGCAAGCCCATATCAAAGTAACATACATTGGGCTCAAAGCTTGACAATCTCAACAAAATCGAAACTGAGAATTTGGATGCACATCCTGAATGAAATGGGATGTCTACACAATTCATAAAAATTTATCTGAAATAAAATAATTCTATTTTATTAATATTTCAAACATTAATAAGCAAGCGATTTAAAAACTAAAGTTGTTTTCTAAACCAGTTCAAATAGTTATGATTATTTGCTCAAATATCAATCCCAAACTATTATGATCTTTGTTTTCTTATAAAACAATAGTTTTTTATCATACAAGCTTATTCGGATGAAAATAATACTAATTTAATAATATTTCAAAAATTAATAAGAGATTTAAAAAATAAATGTGTTTACTGAACCAGTTCAAATAGTTATGACTATTAGAATAATTATCTATTTGAAATCATTTGGACTTTTTGTTTGGTCATATAATAATTGTTTTAGTTCATACAAGCTTATTTGAAATAAAATAATACTAATTCATTAACGTTAAAAAAATTAGTAAGCAAGAGATTTGAAAAAATAAATCTATTTATCAAACAAGTTCAAATAGTTATGACTATTTGAATAATTATCTATTTAAAATCATTATAACCTTTTGTTTTGTCATAAAACAATTGTTTTAGTTCATAAAAGCTTATCCAAAATAAAATAATACTACTTTATTGATATTTCAAACATTAATAAGTAAGAGATTTAAAAAATAAATTAGTTTAATGAATCAATTCAAATAATTATGGCTATTTGAACAACTATCTATTTCAAATCATTATTATCTTTTGTTTCGTCATAAAACAATTGTTTGTCAACATACAAGCTTATTCAAATAAAATAATACTAATTTATTAATATTTCAAGAATTAATAAGAGATTTAAAAAATAAATCAGTTTATCAAACCAGTTTAAATAGTTATGACTATTTGAATAATTATCTATTTCAAATTGTTGTAACCTTTTGTTCTATCATAAAATAATTTTTTTTGTTCATACAAGCTTATTCAAAATAAAATAATACTAATTTAGTAAAATTCCAAAAATTAGTAACTATGAGATTTTAAAAATAAATTTGTTTGCTGAACTAGTTCAAACAATTAAGACTATATGAACAATTATTTATTTCAAATTGTTATGACCTTTTGTTTTATCATAAAACAATTATTTCAGCTCATACAAGTTTATTTGGACTAGAATAAAACTAATTTATTAATATTTAAAAAATTTATAAGTAAGAGATTTAGAAAATAATTCTATTTACTAAATCATTTCAAATAATTATAAATATTTCAAATCATTATGACCTTTTTCTTTTCTAATAAAACAATCATTTTAGTTCATAGAAGCTTATTTGAAGTAAAACAATACTAATTTATTAATATTCTAAAAATTAATGAGCAAGAGAATAAAAAAATATGTTTACCGAATAAGTGCAAATAATTATAACTATCTGAATAATTATCTATTTCAAAACATTATGACCTTTTGTTTTGTCATAAAACAATTGGTTCTATTCATACAAGCTTATTTTGTATAAAATAATATAAATTTACTAATATTCCAAAAATTAATAAGTAAAAATTAAAAAAATAAAATTATTTTCTGAACATGTTTAAATAGTTATGACTATTCGAACAATTATCTATTTCAAATCATTATGACCTTTTGTTTTATCATAAACCAATGTTTCTATTCATACAACCTTATTCGGAATAAAATAATGCTAATTTATATTTTTCAAAAATTAAAATTGTTAGCTTAATAGGTTAGATGGTATCCAAGAGGGGGAGTGAATTGAATTTCTCCAAATTCTTCCCAAACAGATGATTTCAATATAGTTGAATGGAAATTAAAACAATAAGCACTTTTGATGAAAATATAATGCAAACAATAACAATTAATGAATCTAAAATCAAATATAAACAACAATAAATTTAAAGAGATAGGGATAAAGAAATCAAACACAATGATTTATAGAGGTTCGGTCCTTTTCCATAAGGCACCTAGGTCCTCTCTTCTTAGTTGTCCATACTAAGGCTTCAATCCACTATTCTTGAATTGAAAATACAACCTATCTTTTTCTTTCTAAGGCTTAAGATAGAAACCTCTACCCTTTGTAGTATTTTACCCAATCTCACTATAAAACTCTCAAGAAGATACCTCACATCTTGTTCTCTTCCACCCTTGTATATCAAAGATAATTTTGCGAACAATAGAACAACCTTTTTAAGGCTAAGTGTGTGCTAAGTTTAAGTACAAGAAAATGATGAATGAACAACAAATTAAAATTGGATACAATAAATACAAAGATATGGACTTTGAAGCTCTAAAAACTCTTGATTCTTTGAGAGAATGAAAATGTGGCTTATTGGCTCTTGCTCTCTTGATTCATCAATCTTCTTGGTGTGTTGGAGTGCCCAATTTATAAAGAAATTGAAGAGGTAGCCTTTGGAAGTGTTTGGGAAGTGAAAGTATCCATTGAATCCTTGATAAAATAGCCGTTGGAGTGATTTTTGCCTTAAGGGGATCAATCCCCTCCCTTAAGGGATCGATTGGTTCATGTTTTGAACCAATTTCCCTTTGAAAATAGCCTAACCGATCAATCCCTTTTGTAGGGGATCGATCCCTTTTCTGGATTTTTGATTCTGAGAGCATTCTATTTGAAAATCAATCGATCCCTTCTAAAGGGGATCGATCCCGTCCATGATGGGTGGTAGTTTCCCATTTTGTACTCTACTTACTAATTTGATCGTAACTTGAGTTATACAAATCCAAATCACAAACAGTTTGAAGATTTAGAAACTATACTTAAAGGGCTTTCTATCCATATGAAGTTCATCACCTAATTCATTTGTACGAATTATAATGAATTTTCAAATTTACACCTTGTGCTGTTTTTCTGACAACTGCAGAGTGTCTAGTAAAAATTCAAAATCTTTTCTTATAAAATTTGGATTTGGATTTTGTTTGATCCATTGGAAAGTAGACTCAAAGAGCTTTCCAACCATATATTAAGACTTTCTGAATTAATACAGAAAAATAAAACAAGTTCAATATTGGAAAACCTTGTTCTTGTAAAATAGCTTTCTTAAGTTAATCTATTTCTTAAAACCAATATTATCAAAATTGTATTAAGTCCAAAATGAATAAGTTCACTTTAAAAACAACAATTGGACTTTCATTTAAGCTCAAATAAATAATCTTTAAAGGTAGATTTGGTTTGAGAAATATGAAAACAAAGAAAGGTTTGTTTAAGATTTGAAAATCATATTATTTATTTAGTACCAAAATATAAAACTTAGGAACATGTACTAAATAAATCTTTTTCAAAATCTTGATCAAGTTTATTTAGCTTTAATGTTTTGTCATTTCAAAATAGGATCAATTCAAGGCTAACAATCTTCCTTTTTTTTATATGACAAAACTTAAAGATAAATTTACTTGATGAAGAACTTTCTTTGAAACATTTAAGATTTTGAAAGACACTTTGAAAACTCCCCCTTAAGCAATGCATGGCAAAACTCCCCCTTAAATTTATGCATCCTAATCCAATGGCAAAACCCCCCCTCAATTTATGTATCCTAATCCAACACAACTTAACAAACATATGCTAGTCAAATATATGAAATAAGCACAATCAAATATATGGATGTCAAGCACAAGCAAATTTGTCTATATGATATTTCTCCCCCTTTTTGTCATAGCAAAAAGGCATGAGCATATTAATGAGCAAATAAACACAAAGAGGCATCATTAACAAATATATTCATAAAATATTTCTCCTACCTTTTGTTTATGCTTTATATACCAAATGTTTAAGCTCTTATATCAATTGCAATAAGAAGAAATATCTTTAAATTCTCTCATCTTTTTTGTTATTTCAAAAGAAAGAGAGATCATTTCAAGGCATGGGACAAAATGCTTGATACCAATAAAATCAAGAGTATTTTGAATGCATGTAATCAAGTGTAATATGCACAATGAAGTTCACATACATGTATTCAAGCACAAAAGCATAATATTATAAATGTATCCAATTTTAGCATTTTAGCACCAGTCATCAAATTTGCTACATGAGATTTATGAGCAAAGGATAATGAATGATATGCAATCTACTCATAAATCATGTTAGGATAAGATGTGCTTAGAACCTAAAACATCAATAACAATTAAGCATAAATTCAAGCACATGCATACAAGCTTATACCAATTGTTAAGGATACCAATTGTTATCACAAAATAAATCAAGCAAAATTGAATTATAAAATTTCACCTCATTTTCAAAATAAGGATTAATCAATTTAAGGCACACACAATTTTGCATGAAAGGTACAAGCTATATCAAGGATAGGCACATAAACAAGTGTCTATAAAAGTTAAAAAAAAAAGTTTAGCAATTTTGATATCAATTGTTAGCAATTGTTAGCAATTTTATTCAACAACTTTCATAGAATAAACATACTTCAAGCATATGAAAAATTCATTCAATACATGCATAAACGATAGTAGTAATCTTTCATAAGCTGTCCTATCCAAACAATAACCAAAAGCTCATATGTATATAATAAATCATAAGTACTAATGAGCAATGAGGTTCAATTATCATCATGTCATAACAAAGATTATATAAGCATGATACTCCAAACAATATGAGCACATATTTATAGCAAAGAAATAATGAAAGCATGATTATTCAATTATAATCCAAATTATTTCAATGCATAGCAATGTAATTAATCTACGCATATGCAAGTAATCAAACATATATTTATTTCAAACAAAATCACACAAGCATATGCAAGAACATTTCAAAACATGTATAGCAATATACGAAAAAAAATGCAAACCTTTAGACACAATATAGTACATGCTATCTCAATGGACTCAATAAATGAACAAGTTCAAAGAAATCAATCTATTTAACTCGTATCCATGTCCAAAGATTCAAAAAAATATTCATGCAATTAAAACTATTAATCAAAGCAATCAAGAACTAGGCATGAATATCAATGAAGGTGAATTAATCAATCCAAGCTTAAAAAAAAATATTAAGACAAATTTTATCAAGTAGCTTGATGATTAATTTGTGCAAAGTGTTCAAAAATTCAAACACAATATCTCATTTTTGCACCTATAAAAACAAGCATTTATCAAATCATGCATTAAACATTATAAATTATAGGCACATAGCATAGATTCAATACAATTAGCTCCATCCTTGTCAAGCTATGTTGTTGTGCTCATTGTAGTTGAGTGAGGCTTTGAATCCTCCAATCCATATCATTTGAGCTAGTCTTTTATGTACTTGGGCTTGATTGATGAGGATGACATGCTTTGCTTGCTATACTTGAAATTCCAAAAATGTAGGCTCATCCATGCTCATTTCAAGTTCTCCTAGCATAGACTTAGAAAAATTTCTTGACAAAGGATTTTCATTAGAAGCATTAAGAAAATCAATTAATAAAAATTATACCAATTGCTAGAAAACAATTCCATATTCTAAGTTATTATAGGCAAAACAAAATTTATTCACTAAGCATAAGTTGCCAATTGCAAAGGAGATATATACTTAAGCTAGAGGCCATATATCAATTTAAATATCAAATAGCACAAGAATGGATCTAGAGCAAAAGTTCTCATGCAATGTGTAAAAATAATAAAAAAAAAAATTTGGATCATTCATGAACACAAAATAGACATATTCAATATTCATGTATGTTCAATAAATCACCAAGGAATATGTCAAAATAATTTTTAGGCCATATGAAATTTAAAAACTCAAGGAAGACATATTTATCATCAAAAAAATATTTAAGAAAATTTTAGCACAAAAGCATGAATATGTCTACACAAATTATCGGCCATAATCAACAATGACTTATTCTAAAAATAAACATAATAAGAAATTCATTTACTTAAGTCATGTTGCAAACATGTCAAGTCAAGAAAAATCACATTTATCATATATGCACACACTTGATAAGAACAATAGATGAACCAATAACACATATCATTTACAAGCAAGTAGTTCATCATATTCAAAATCACAAATCAAGAGATATATCAATTGAGCACAAGATCTAAAAATTTCACCAAATTAATGAATCAATTTAGCACAAGATGTTCATAAATTCATAAATCAAGAGTTATAACAATTTATAATATAACAATCAAGTTTAAATAATATTTCACAAGATCCAAGCACTATAAACAAATTGAGCAATTTTCAAACATCATGGTCATTCATGCTAAAATCATTCCAACAAATATATTTATGCAAAATAAAATGCATGTTCAATTCAAGCTCACATGTTCTCAAGTAAAATCGGTATATTCAAGATATATCAATAAAACATATACCAAAATCCATTAAGCATCCTATGTCCAACAAGAATAGGCAACCAAATTTTTCATAATCAATCAAGCATCCAAATTTCATCAAGAATAGGTAACCAAATTCAAATCTTCTTCAAATAAAAGTTTAGAGGTTACCTATCTCCATTGTGTGTCTAGAGTATTTAATCTTCAATCTCACATTGTAGCTTTTTGCTCTAGCACACCTACAATAGACAATCTCATTTGATTTTTGGTACCCAAATTGCTTTGGGTCGTTGAGAGTTAGTCACCAAGTCTCTTGTTCCCCTTTTGGAACCCATACTTGCCTAATTCTAAATGGGACTTTTCTTCTAATAGGACAAGTATGTGTAGTATGACCATGAAAATTACAAAAATTACATTTAATCA
Organism: Durio zibethinus; assembly: GCF_047325235.1. Classification (NCBI taxonomy): domain Eukaryota; kingdom Viridiplantae; phylum Streptophyta; class Magnoliopsida; order Malvales; family Malvaceae; genus Durio; species Durio zibethinus. The sequence goes on from NC_143178.1 coordinate 14,841,242, forward strand.
TTTTACTACTTAAACTCTTTTTTAAAAGCTCTTGTTTTTCATTCATCAAAACTTCAAATTTCTTTCTCAATTCTAAATTCTCTTTTTCTAGAATTTCATACCTATTTTGAGAGGTTTCAAAATCTATTTCAATTTTTCATTTTCTTTTTCCAAAGCATTTTTTGAATTTATTAAAAACTCATTCTCTACATTCAACTTTGAAATCATTTTCTTATATTTCCTCTTCATTGATTCACATTCAATATATAGCTCATTATAAGTATCTTGTAATTTATCAAAAGCATATGAATTTGAATCAATAGAATTAGAGGTTACCTCCGGATCTTCAAGAGCCATGAGACATGATACATTTTAGTTGGATGTTGTCTTTCATGTATTTCATCCAACTTTTCTCATGTCTCATTTGAGGTTGGACACTTTGATACCAAGTTGAATTTGTGGGAATCAAGAGCTCCATATAGTAAGCAGTTGGCCTTGGCGTCATCCATCACTTGCCTCTGTATTTTGCATTATTTGAAGGAGTTCCAAGCCCTTTTTCAATCACATTCCAAGCTCTAAAATCTTGGGCTATAATGAACACATTCATCCTCTTTCTCCATTCACAAAATTCAAATTTATTAACCATAAGAGCTTTGAGGACTTCCTCACCATCTTGGAACCAAAATTGAGCCATAGGATCTTTTTTCAAGATGGTTAAACCTACAAAAAAAGACCAAAACTCTGATAATAATTGTTAGCTTTATAGGTTAGATGGTGATCCAAGAGTGGGGGTGAATTGGATTTCTCCAAATTCTTCCCAAACAAATGATTTCAATATAGTTGAATGGAAATTAAAACAATAAGAACTTTTGATGAAAACATAATGCAAACAATAACAATTAATGAATCTAAAATCAAATATAAACAACAATAAATTGTAAAGAGATAGGGATAGAGAAATCAAATACAATGATTTATAGAGGTTTGATCCTTTTTCATAAGGCACCTATGCCTTCTCTCCTTGGTTGTCCACACCAAAGCTTCAATCCACTATTCTTAAATTAAAAATACAACCTATCTTTTTCTTTCTAAGGCTTAAGATAGAAACCTCTACCCTTTGTAGTATTTTACCCAATCTCATTACAAAGCTCTCAAGAGGATACCTCACCTCTTGTTCTCTTCCACCTTTATATATCAAAGATAATTTTGCAAACAATAGAACAACCTCTTTAAGGCTAAATGTTTGCTAAGTTTAAGTACAAGAAAATGATGAATGAACAACAAATAAAAATTGGATACAACAAATACAAAGATATGGACTTTGAAGCTCTAAAAACTCTTGATTCTTTAAGAGAATGAAAATGTGGCTTATTGGTTCTTGCTTTCTTGATTCATCAATCTTCTTGGTGTGTTGAAGTGCCTAATTTATATAGAAATTGAAGAAGTAGCTGTTCGAAGTGTTTGGGAAGTTCATCACCTAATTCACTGTGTACGAATTATAGTCAATTTTCAAAGTTATGCCTTGTGCAATTTTTTTGACAACTGCAGAATGTCTAGCAAAAATTCAAAATCTTTTCTTAGAAAATTTGGATTTTGATTTCGTTTGATCCATTAGAAAGTAGACTCAAAGAGCTTTCTAACCATATAAAATTCAAATATTAAGAGTTTGTGAATTAATATAGAAAAATAAAACAAGTTCAATGTTGGAAAACTTTGTTCTTGTAAAACAACTTTCTTAAGTTAATCTATTTCTTAAAACCAATATTATCAAAATTGTAAGTCCAAAATGAATAAGTTCACTTTAAAAACAACAATTGGACTTTCATTTAAGCTCAAATAAATAATCTTTAAAGGTAGATTTGGTTTGAGAAATATGAAAACAAAGAAAGGTTTGTTTAAGCTTTGAAAATCATATTATTTATTTAGTACCAAAATATAAAACTTAAGAACATGTACTAAATAAATCTTTTTCAAAATCTTGATCAAGTTTATTTAGCTTTAATGTTTTGTCATTTCAAAATAAGAATCAATTCAAGGCTAACAAAAAAGTAAAAAATTTAATAAATAAATTTGTATACTGAGCGAGTTTAAATAGTTATGACTATTTGAACAATTATTTATTTTAAATCATTATGATCTTTTGTTTTGTAATAAAAGAATTGTTTCCATTCATATAAGTTTATTTGAAATAAAATAATACTAATTTATTAGTATTATAAAATTAATGAGTTGGAGATTTAAAAAATAAAGCTATTTACTGAACAAGTTCAAATTATTATGTCTGTTTGAACTATTATTTATTTCAAATTGTTATGAAATTTTGTTTTATCCTAAAATAATTGTTTCTATTCATACAAAATTCTTCAGAATAAAATAATACTAATAATTAATATTTCAAAAATTAATAAGAGATTTAAAAACTAAATTTATATGCTGAACGAGTTCAAATAGTTATGACTATTTGAACAATTGCCTATCTCAAATTGTTATGATCTTGGTTTTGTCATAAAACAATTGCTTCTATTCATACAAGCTTATTCAAAGTAAAATATTGTTAAACTAATAATATTCTAAAAATTAATAAGTAAGAGATTTAAAAAATAAAGATGTTTGTCGAACCAGTTCAAATAGTTAAGACTATTAGAATAATTATCTATTTTAAATCGTTTTAACCTTTTTTTTAATCATAAAATAATTGTTTAAGTTTATACATGCTCATTTGAAATAAAATAATATTATTTTATTAACATTCAAAAAATTAATAAGGAGAAATTTAAAAAAATAAATCTGTTTATCAAACAAGTTCAAATACTTATGACAATTTGAATAATTAACTATTTAAAATCGTTATGACCTTTATTTTATCATAAAACAATTGTTTCGATTCATAAAAGCTTATCTAGAATAAAATAATATTACTTTATTAACATTTCAAAAATTGAGAAATTGGAGATTTAAGAAATAAATTAGTTTATCAAATCAATTCAAATAATTATGGCCATTCGAATAATTATCTATTTCAAATCATTACGAACAATTATCTACTTATATTTTAAAAATTAATAAGTAGGGGATTTAAAAAATAAATCTGTTTATCAAACCAATTCAAATAGTTATGACTATTTTAACAATTATATATTTCAAATCGTTATAGCCTTTTATTTTGCCATAAAACTATTATTTATGTTCATACAAGTTTATTCAAAATAAAATAATACTAATCCAATAATATTATGAAAATTAATAACTAAGAGATTTAAAAAATAAATTTGTTGGCCAAACTAGTTCAAATAGTTAAGGCTATATGAATAATTATCTATTTCAAATTGTTATGAGTTTTTGTTCATATAAGTTTGTTCGAAATAAAATAATATTAATTTCTTAATATGTTGAAAATTAATAAGAGATTTAAAAAATAAATATGTTACTAAATCATTTCAATTAGTTATAACAATTTGAATAATTATTTATTTCAAATTGTTATGACTATTTATTTTTTCATAAAACAATTGTTTTCATTAATACAATCTTATTTAGAATAAAGTAATGTTAATTTATTAACATTTTGAAAATTAATAAGTAATGGATATAAAAAATGAATCTGTTGGCTAGACCAATACAAATAGTTATGATTGTTTGAATAATTATTTATTTTAAATCATTGTGACCTTTTCTTTTGTCATAAAATAATTTTTTCTCTTCATACAAGCTTATTTCAATTAAAATAATACAAATTTATTAATATTTATACATTTAATAAGTAAAAGATTTAAAAACTAGTTACTGAATAAGTTCAAATAGTTATGAGTATTTGAACTATTATTTATTTCAAATCGTTGTGACCTTTTGTTTTCTCACAAAACAATTATTTTTGTTTGTACAAGCTTATTTTGAATAACATAATTCTAATTTATTAATATTCCAAAAATTAATAAATAAGAGATTTAAAAGGTAAAATATGTTTATCGAATAAGTTCAAATAGTTATGACTATTTGAACAAATTATCTATTTCAAATCATTATAATCTCTTATTTTGTCATAAAATAATTTTTTTTCTCTTCATACAAGCTTATTTCAATTAAAATCATACAAATTTATTAATATTTAGACATTTAATAAGTAAAAGATTTAAAAATAGTTACCAAATAAGTTCAAATAGTTATGACTATTTGAACAATTATTTTTTTCAAATCATTATTGACTTTTTGTTTTGTCATAAAATAATTTTTTTTTCATAGAAGCTTATTCCACTTAAAGTAATATTAATTTATTAATATTTCAATAATTAATAAGTAAAAGATTTTAAAAATATATATATTTACCGAACAAATTTAAATAGTCATAACTATTTGAATAATTATCTATTTTATGATCTTTGGTTTTTTCATAAAACAATTTTATTAGTTCATATAGGCTTATTCAAAACAAAATAATACTAATTTTGTTAATATTCTAAAAATTAATGAATAAGAGATTTAAAAAATGAAATTGTTTACTGAATAAGTCTAAATAGTTATGACCATTTGAACAATTATTTATTTCAAATAGTTATAATCTTTTATTTCATCATAAAACAATTATTTCTGTTCATACAAGCTTATTTTGAATAAAATAATATAAATTTATTAATATTCCAAAAATTAATAAGTAAAATTTAAAAAATAAATATGTCTTCTAAACGCATTCAAATAGTTATGACTATTTGAGCAATTATCTATTTCAAATAGTTATGACCTTTTGTTTTGTCATAAACCAATTGCTTTTGTTTATAAAAGCTTATTTGAAATAAAATAACACTAATTTATTGATATTCCAAAAATTAATAAGTAAAAGATTTAAAAGATAGATCTGCTTATCAAAGCGAGTTCAAATAGATTTGACTATTTGAACAATTATCTATTTAAAGTCGTTATGATATTATGTTTATCATAAAATAATTGTTTCAGTTCATAAAAACTTATTTGAAATAAAATAATACTACTTTATTAATATTTCAAAAATTAATAGGCAAGAGATTTGAAAACTAAAGCTATTTTTTAAACCAGTTCAAATAGTTATGACTATTTGAACAAATATCAATCTCAAGTCGTTATGATCTTTGTTTTGTCATAAAAAAAATTGTTTCTGATCATACAAGCTTATTCAAATAAATATAATACTAATTTAATAATATTTCAAAAATTAATAAGAGATCTAAAAAATAAATGTGTTTGCCAAACTAGTTCAAATAGTTAAAATATTAGAATAATTATCTATTTCAAATCATTCTAACCTTTTGTTTAGTCGTATAATAATTGTTTCAGTTCATACAAGCTTATTTGAAATAAAATAATATAAATTTATTAACATTCAAAAAATTAATAAGCAAGAGATTTGAAAAATTAAATATATTTATTGAACAAGTTAATAACTAAGAGATTTAAAAAATAAAATTGTTTGCCAAACTAGTTCAAATAGTTGAGGCTATAAGAACAATTCTTTATTTCAAATTGTTATGACCTTTTGTTTTGCCATAGAAAATTTTTTTCAATTTGTTAGTAACTTATTTGGAATAAAATGAAACAAATTTATTAATATTTCAAAAATTAATAAATAAGAGATTTAAAAATTAATTCTGTTTGCCAAAGCAGTTCAAATAATTATAACTATTTGAACAATTATCTATTTCAAATCGTTGTGACATAAAACAAATGTTTTTGTTCATATAAGTTTGTTTGAAATAAAATAAGATTAATTTATTAATATTTTGAAAATTAAGAAGTAATAGATTTAAAAAATAAATCTATTACTAAACTAGTTCAATTAGTTATAACTATTTGAACAATTATTTATTTCAAATCGTTATGACCATTTGTTTTGTTATAAAATAATTATTTCTATTCATACAGTCTTATTTGAAATAAAGTAATGCTAATTTATTAATATTTTGAAAGTTAATAAGTAACCGATTTAAAAAATGAATCTATTGGCCTAGCCAGTGCAAATAGTTATGATTATTTGAAAAATTATCTATTTTAAATTATTATGATTTTTTATTTTATCACAAAATAATTGTTTCTATTTGTACAAGCATATTCGAAATAACATAATTCTAATTTAGTAATATTCCAAAAATTAATAAGTATGAGATTTAAAAAATGAATCTGTTTATCAAACACATTCAAATAGTTATGACTATTTGAAAAATTATCTATTTCAAATTGCTATAACCTTTTTATTTTGTCATAAAACAATTTTTTTCTATTCATACAAGCTTATTTCAAAAAAAATTAATAAGTAAAATATTTAAAAAATAAAATCTATATAAATCTATTTACTTAATAAGTTTAAATAGTGATGACTATTTGAAGAATTATTTATTTCAAATCATTATGACTTTTTGTTTTATCATAAAATAATTGTTTTTCTTCATACAAACTTATTTAGATTAAAATAATATGAATTCATTAATATTTTGCCAACCAATAAGTACAAGATTTTAAAATAATTTTATTTACCGAACAAATTCAAATAGTTATAACTATTTAAATAATTATCTATTTCAAATCGTTATGACCTTTTATTTCATTATAAAACAATTGTATCAATTCATATAGGCTTATTCTAAATAAAATAATACTAATTTATTAATATTCTAAAAATTAACGAGTAAAAGATTTAAAAAAATGAATATGCTTATTGAACAAGTTCAATTAGTTATGACTATTTAAACAATTATTACTTCATCATTATGACATTTTATTTTGTCATAAAGCATTTGTTTCTATTCATACAAGCTTACTCTGAATAAAATAAATAAATGTGTTAATATTCCAAAAATTAATAAGTAAAAATTAAAAAAATCTTTTTTCTGAATCCGTTCAAATAGTTATGACTATTTAACTATTTGAAAAATTATCTATTTCAAATAGTTATGACCTTTTGTTTTGTCATAAACCAATTGTTTCTATTCATACAAGCTTATTCGAAATAAAATAATACTAATTTATTAATATTCCAAAAATTAATAAGTAAAATATTTATAAAATAAATCTATTTACCAAGCAAGTTAAAATAGTTGTGATTGCTTGAACAATTTTTTTTTCAAATAGTTATGCCTTTTTGTTTTGTCATAAAGCAATTATTTCTATTCAAACAAGTTTATTCTAAATAAACTCATACTAATTTATTAATATTTTGCAATTTAATAGGTAAGAGATTTAAAAAATAAATTTGTTTACTGAACAAGTTCAAATAGTCACATCCATTTGAACAATTATCTATTTCAAATTGTTATGACCTTTTGTTTTGTTGTAAAAAAATTATTTCTGCTCGTACATATTTTGCAATTTAATAAATAAGAGATTTAAAAGATAAATCTATTTATCAAACAAGTTCAAATAATCATTTCACTTGAACAATTATCTATTTCAAATTGTTATGACCTTTTGTTTTATAGTAAAAAAATTGTTTCTATTCATATAGAATTATTGAAAATAAAATAATATTGATTTATTAATATTTTGAAAATTGATAAGAGATTTAAAAACTAAATCTCTTTATCCAACCTGTTCAAATAGTTATGACTATTTGAACAATTATCTATCTCAAATCATTATGATCTTTATTTTGTCATAGAACAATTGTTTTTTTTCATGTAAGCATATTTGGATTAAAATAATATTAATTTAATAATATTCCAAAAATTAATAAGTAAGAGATTTAAAAAAATAAATATATTTGCTGAACCAATTCAAATAGTTAGAACTATTAGAATAATTATCTATTTCAAATCATTTTAACTTTTTGTTTAGTCATAAAACAATTATTTCAATTCATACAAGCTTATTTAGAATAAAATAATACTAATTTATTAACTTTCAAAAAGTTAGTAACCAATAAATTTTAAAAAATAAATCTATTTATTGAATAATTTTAAAAAGATATGACTATTTGAACAATTATCTATTTAAAATTGTTATAACCTTTTGTTTTATAAGAAAATAATTGTTTCACTTCATAAAAACTTATTCGAAATAAAATAATATTATTTTATTAATATTTCAAAAATTATTAAGTAAGAGATTTAAAAACTAAAGCTATTTTTTGAACCAGTTTAAATAGTTACACTATTTAAACAAATATCGTTACACTATTTAAACAAATATCGTTACACTATTTAAACAAATATCAATCTTAAATTGTTTTGTTATAAAGTAATTGTTTCTGATCATACAAGTTGATTCGAATAAAAATAATACTAATTTAATAATATTTTAAAAATTAATAGTTAAGAATTTAAAAAATAAATGTGTTTAACGAATCAATTTGAATAAATAATGCTATTAGAATAATTATCTATTTCAAATCATTCTAACCATTTTTTTAGTCATAAAATAATTGTTTCTATTCTTACAAGCTTATTTGGAAGAAAAGAATACTAATTTATTAACTTTTGAAAAATTAATAAGCAAGAAATTTGAAAAAATAAGTCTATTTACCAAATAGGTTCAAATAGTTATGACTATTTGAACAATTATCTATCTCAAATCATTAAGATCTTTATTTTTTCATAAAAAAATTGTTTCTTTTCATACCAACATATTTGGATTAAAATAATACTAATTTAATAATATTCTAAAAATTAATAAATAAGAGATTTAAAAATAAATATGTTTGCTAAACCAGTTTAAATAGTTAGGACTATTAGAACAATTATCTATTTCAAATAATTCTAACTTTTCGTTTCATAAAATAATTATTTCAATTCATACAAGCTTATTTAGAATAAAATAACACTAATTTATTAACTTTCAAAAAATTAATAAGCAAGAAATTTTAAAAAATAAATTTATTTACTGAACAAGTTCAAATAAATATAACTATTTGAAGAATTATCTATTTAAAATCATTTTGACCTTTTGTTTTATCATAAAACAGTTGTTTTAGTTTATAAAAACTTATTTGAAATAAAATAATAGTACTTTATTAATATTTCAAAAATTATTAAGCAAGAGATTTAAAAACTAGAGCTGTTTTTCAAACTAGTTCAAATAGTTATGACTATTTAAACAAATATCAATGTCAAATCATTATGATCTTTGTTTTATCATAAAATAATTATTTTTCATCATACAAGCTGATTTGAATAAAAATAATACTAATTTAATAATATTTTAAAAATTAATAAGTAAGAGATTTAAAAAATAAATGTGTTTACCAAATCAATTCAAATAGTTAAGACTATTAGAATAATTATCTATTTCAAATCATTTTAACATTTTGTTTAATCATAAAATAATTGTTTTAGTTCATACAAGCTTTATTTGGAAGAAAATAATACTAATTTATTATTTTTTGAAAAATTAATAAGCAAGAGATTTAAAAAAATAAATCTATTTACCGAACAGGTTCAAATAGTTATGACTATTTAAACAATTATCTATTGAAAATCGTTATGAACTTTTGTTTTGTCATAAAACAATTGTTTCAGTTCATAAAAGTTCATCTAAAATAAAATAATATTACTTAATATTTTGAAGATTAATAAGTGAAAGAGTTAAAAAATAAATTAGTTTATCGAATCACTTCAAATAATTATGGTCATTTGAACAATTATCTATTTCAAATCATTATTACCTTTCATTTTGTCATAAACAATTGTTTTTCAACATTCAAGCTTATTTGAAGTAAAATCATTATTACCTTTTGTTTTGTTATAAAATAATTGTTTTTGAACATGTAAGCTTATTTTAAATAAAATGACACTAATTTATTAATATTTCAAGAATTGGTATGAGATTCAAAAAATAAATCTATTTACTGAACCAATTCAAATAGTTATGACTATTTGAACAATTATCTATTTCAAATTGTTATAACTTTTTGTTCTGTCATAAAACAATTATTTTCATTAATATAAGTTTATTAGAATAAAATATTACCAAATTAAAAATATTTTGAAAATCATAATGAAGAGATTTAAAAAATAAATTTGTTTGCTAAACTAGTTCAAATAGTTAAGACTATATAAAGAGTTATCTATTTCAAATGTTATTACTTTTTGTTTTGTCATAAAGAAATTATTTCAGCTCATCCAAGTTTATTCATAATAAAATAAAACTAATTTTTTAATATTTCAAAATTTTAAAAGTTAGAGATTTCAAAAAAAATTCTATTTACCGAACTAGGTCAAATAATTATAACTATTTGAATAATTATATTTTTCAAATCATTATAACCTTTTGTTTTATTGTAAAATAATTATTTATGTTCATACAAGCTTATTTGAAATAAAATAATACTAATCTAATAATATTCTAACAATTAATAACTAAGAGATTTAAAAAATAAATTTGTTTGTTGATTGACTTAAAATAGTTAAGGATGTATGAACAATTATCTTTTTCAAATTGTTATAGCCTTTTATTTTGTCGTAAAACAAAATTTCAACTCTTACAAACCTATTCGAAATAAAATAAAACAAATTTACTAATATTTCAAAAATTAGTAAGTAAGAGATTTAAAAAATAATTATGTTTGTCAAACCAGTTCAAATAATTATGATTATTTGAATAATTATTTATTTCAAATCGTTATTACCTTTTGTTTTGTTTTAAAACAAATGTTTTTGTTCTTATAAGTTTGTTTGGAATAAAATAATATTAGTTTATTAATATTTTGAAAATTAATAAGAGATTTAAAAAATAAATTTGTTTACCAAACCAATTTAATTAGTTATAACTATTTGAACAATTATTTATTTCAAATCGTTGTAACCATTTGTTTTATCATAAAATAATTGTTTCGGTTCATACAGTCTTATTCGGAATAAAGTAATGCTAATTTATTAATATTTTAAAAATTAATAAATAAAGGATTTAGAAAATGTATTTGTTGGCCTAACTAGTGCAAAAAGTTATGACTGTTTGAACAATTATCTATTTCAAATCGTTATGACCTTTTGTTTTGTCACAAAACAATTTTTTCTATTCATACAAGCTTATTCATAATAATATAATTCTAATTTATTAATATTCCAAAAATTAATAAGTAAAAAATTTTAAAAATGCATCTGTTTACTAAATAAGTTCAAATAGTTATGACTATTTGATTAATTATCTATTTCAAATTGCTATAACCTTTTGTTTTGTCATAAAATAATTTTTTCTATTCATACAAGTTTATTTCAAATCTGTTTACCGAATAAGTTCAAATAGTTATGACAATTTGAACAATTATTTGTTCAAATTGTTATGACTTTTTGTTTTGTTATAAAACAATTGCTTTTGTTCATACAAGTTTATTCATATTAAAGAATATTAATTTATTAATATTTTGACAATTAATAAGTAAAAGATTTAAAAAATAAATATGTTTACTGACCAAGTTCAAATAGTAATAACTATTTGAATAATTATCTATTTCAAATCGTTTTGACTTATTTGAAACAATTGTTTTGTTTCCCCATAAAACAATTGTATTAATTCATATAGGCTTATTTGAAATAAAATAACTTATTAATATTTTAAAAATTAATAAGTAAGAGATTTAAAAAATGAATCTATTTACCGAACAAGTTCAAATAGTTATAACTATTTGAATAATTATCTATTTCAAATCATTATGACCTTTTGTATTGTCATAAAATAATTGTTCCCATTTATACAAGCTTATTCTGAATAAAACAATATAAATTGACTAATATTCCAAAAATTAATAAGCAAAAATTTAAAAAGTAAATTTATTTTCTTAACACGATCAAATAGTTATAACTATTTGAACAATTATCTATTTCAAATCGTTATGACCTTTTGTTTTGCATAAACCAATTGTTTTTGTCCATAAAAGCTTATTTATAATAAAAAAAAACTAATTTATTAAAATTTCAAAAATTAATAAGTAAAAGATTTAAAAAATAAATTTGTTTATCGAGCAAGTTCAAATAGTTATGACTATTTAAACAATTATTTATTTTAAATCATTATGATCTTTTGTTTTGTCATTAAACAATTATTTCTATTCATAAAAGTTTATTAAAAAAAAAATAATTTATTAATATTCAAAAAATTAGTTGAAAATTTAAAAAATAAATCTATTTACCAAACAAGTTTAAATAGTCATGTCCATTTGAACTATTACCAATTTCAAATCATTATGACATTTTGTTTTGTCATAAAACAATTGTTTCTGTTCATAAAAAATTATTTAAAATAAAATAATATTAATTTTATTAATATTTCAAAAATTAATGAGAGATTTAAAAACTAGATCTGTTTACTAGACTGATTCAAATAGTTATAATTATTTGAACAATTATCTATCTTAAATTGGTATGATCTTTATTTTATCATAAAACAATTGTTTCTATTCATACAAACTTATTTAGAGTAAATATTGCTAAACTAATAATATTCTAAAAATCAATAATTAAGAGATTTAAAAAATAAATGTGTTTGTCGAACCAGTTCAAATAGCTAAGACTATTAAAACAATTATCTATTTCAAATTCTTCTAACTTTTTGTTTAGTTACAAAATAAATGTTTCATTTCATACATGCTTATTCAAAATAAAATAATTCTATTTTATTAACATCCAAAAATTTAATAAGCAAGGAATTTAAAAAAAAAAAAACTACTTATTAAACAAGTTCAAATAATTATGACTATTTGAACAATTATATATTTAAAATCGCTATGGCCATTTGCTTATTATAAAACAATTGTTTTAGTTCATAAAAGCTTATCCAAAATTAAATAATATTACTTTATTAATATTTCAAAAATTGAGAAGTTGGAGATTTAAAAATAAATTAGTTTATTGAATCAACTTAAATAGTTATGGCCATTTGAACAATTATCTAATTCAAATCATTACGAACTTTTATTTTGTCATCAAACAAGCCTATTTGGAATAAAATAATATTATTTATTAATATTTCAAAAATTACTAAGTAGGAAATTATGTGTTTATCGAACCAGTTCAAATAGTTATAACTATTCGAATAATTATATATTAATATTTGAAATAGATAATTATTCAAATAGTCATGACAATTTAATCTAGTTTAGTAAACATATCTATTTTTTAATTTTTTACTTATTAATTGTTGAAATATTAATAAATTAGTATTATTTTAATCCAAATAAGCTGGTATGAATAGAAACTATTGTTTTATAACAAAAAAAAGGTAATAACAATTTAAAATAAATAATTGCTCAAATAGTCATAACTATTTGAATCGATTTGCTAAAAGAATTTATTTTTTAAATCTCTTATTAATTTTTGAAATATTAATAGATTAATATTATTTTATTCCAAACAAACTTATGTGAACAAAAACATTTGCTTTATGACAAAACAAAAAGTCATAACAATTTGAAATTAATAATTGTTCAAATAGTCATAATTATTAAAACTGGTTAGGTAAATAGAATTATTTTTTAAATCTCTTACTTATTAATTTTAAAAATATTAATAAATTTGTTTTATTTTATTCTAAATAAGCTAGATTGAATTGAAAAAATTATTTATGACAAAATTAAATGTCATAATGATTTGAAATAGATAATTGTTCATATAGTCATAACTATTTGAATTGGTTTGGTAAATAGATTTATTTTTTAAATCTCTTACTTATTAATTTTTGAAATATTAATAAATTAATATTATTTATTTCAAATAAGCTTGTATGATAAAAAATAATTGTTTTATGATAAAACAAAAGGTCATAATGATTTGAAATAGACAATCGTTTAAATGGCCATAATTATATTAATTGATTCAGTAAACATATTTATTTTTTTAATTTCTTACTTATTAATTTCAGAAATATTAATAAACTAATATTATTTTATTCCATCTAAGCTTGTATTAATTGAAATAATTCTTTTATGACAAATTGAAAGGTTATAAAGATTTTAAATAGATAACTATTCAAATAGTAATAACTATTTAAAGTTATTTAGTAAACAAGTTTATTTTTTTAAATCTCTTTCCTATTAATTTTTTGAATGCTAATAAATTAGTATTAATTTATTTAAAATAAGCTTATTAATTTTTTTACCTATTATTTTAAATTTCTTGCTTATTAATTTTATGAATGTTAGTGAAATAGTCTTATTTTAAACAAAAGTAATTGTTTTGCAATAAAACAAAATGTCATAATGATTTGAAATAGATAATAGTTTGAATAGACATGACTATTTGAACTCGTTCAGTAAATAGATTTAGTTTTTAAGTCTCCAACTTATTAATTTTTATAACATTAATAAATTAGTATTACTTTATTTTGAATAAACTTATATGAATAGAAATAATTGTTTTATGACAAGATAAAAGATCATAATGATTTAAAATAAATAATTGTTCAAATAGTCATAACTATTTAAACTCGCTCAGTAAACAAATTTATTTTTTTCAATATTTTACTTATTAATTTTTGGAATTTAAAAAAAATAGTTTTATTTTATTCCGATAAACTTTTGTGAATAGAAACAATTTGTTTATGACAAAACAAAAGATCACAACAATTTGAAATAGTTAATTATTCAAATAGTTATAACTATTTGAATGTGTTCAAGAAACAAATTTATTTTTAAAATTTTTACTTATTAATTTTTGCGATATTACTCAATTTATTTTATTTTATTCGAAATAAACTTGCATGAACAAAACCAATTGTTTTATGACAAAGCAAAAGGTCATAATATTTTGAAATAGATAATTATTATTATAGTAATAACTATTTGAATATGTTCAATAAATAGATTAATTTTTAATTC